>NC_069502.1:222656178-222926178 GCF_027579735.1 Bombina bombina
TCATTTATCTAAAGAAGACTAATAGTAAGGACTGTTTCAGTCAACTTTAATCAAAGGGTAGGGTCAGACCTAAATCAGCAGCATAAAGTTTTATTATTCAATCACAGATGCCAAGCAGTATTTGTTGGATGAGGTCACAGGAACAGACCATGCGTGTCAGTTTTGATGCATTGAAAAAAGCAGAAAAGAGCTGAGTTATGGGTTTCGATTATAGCTGCCGAGAAACAGAGAATTATGGTTCAGTGACTCCTATTTCATTATCACTCTGTACCTTACGAAGGCAGTTCTCTCTTTTCTTCCCATTACTGTTTATGTGATTGAGGCATCAGTGGAAAACCAGAACACATAATATAGGATACCAGGTAAGGGGCACAGAGAAAAGGGGTCTCCAGACTTTTAGTTGCATCAGTGTAAAGCTCTGTAGTATGCTGAAGGAGTCTCAGAACTAAAGCCTTTTTCAGCAACCCAGTGCAATAGTACATATATCCCCTTAAAGGGACAGTGTATAATATATTTTATTCTCCCCTTGATTGTGTTCCCAATGATCCATTTTACCTGCTGGAGGGTTTCCATTTTTTTTTCTTTACAAATAGTTCCTTTGCCTTTATTTTGTAATTTGAAATAGCTGTTTTTGCTCATTGTATCCCCACCTATACTAAAAATGTAAGTACTGAAGTACTAGTTAAAGAAAAGCTATATAAACAAGAAGGTTTAGAAGAAATCAAGTTCTGGGAGGGGGATGGGACAGATGGGAGAGATACTAAAAAGTTTATTTTACATATTTCACTCTAAGGGCCGATGATCAAAAACAAACCGGCATGTAGAGAAATCATGTAAAATCATTGGGAATTTTTTATACCTTATACTGTAATGTATGTGTCTTTCCTTCATATCAGTACTTTGCATAGCAAGGTAATTAGCTCTGAAACTGAAATTTTTGTTTCTAAAATTGTTTTAGGGACCTAGCCATACTGACAAGACTTCTTAGATAATCTCATTTGAGCATAGAGCAAGTATTTGGTCTTTGAATATACAGTGAGAGATAAGAGAAGGAGGACTTTGCGTATAAAGAGACATAAAATAACGTGGTCTGCTGCTCCTGTAAGCTTATCTCATTTGATTGGGTTGAGATTATAATTAGTCAAAACAGCTATTTCATTTACAAAAAATAAATAAATGAAAAGGAACTAATTACTTACATTTTCAATTCTGTAGCTGAAATTCATTGGATACATTAAGGAGAAAGCAATTTTACAGTACATTGTCACTTTAACCTTATTCTTATGCTTAGCGTGAAAACATCTGACATAATTTAAAGAGATTATTTGCAGTTAATCCTATATTATCATATATTATCTCAGATCAGATATGTGTCCTTAGCACCCCCCAAAATACCTTAGATCAGATGCAGGTTTCATTAACCTCTGTAATAACTTATACAGTCAAAACATAAGATAATGAATGTCTTCAGCAAGCCCATGCCCAGAGCAAGGAAGCTCAGAACACTTCTCATGAATCCTTTGCCTGTTTCTAGCATCCCTTCAAGAAGCAACCAAAACATCAGATCTCCCATGTGAAGCAGATATATCCATCAACTCATAATAAATTAAATGCCAAAAGCATTAGCCCTCAAATCCAGAAGCCTGTGCCCTATCCATTTAGGAAGGAGCAACAAAACATAAATTATGCTTACCTGATAATTTAATTTCCATCAAGGGGAGGAGAGTCCACGGCTTCATTCATTACTGTTCGGAATTAAGAACCTGGCCACCAGGGGGAGGCAAAGACACCCCAGCCAAAGGCTTAAATACCTCCCCCACGTCCCTCATCCACCAGTCATTCTGCCGAGGGAACAAGGAACAATAGGAGAAATATCAGGGTATAAATGGTGCCAGAAGATGAATAAAATTTAGGTCCGCCCATCGGAGACACGGGTGGGAGCCGTGGACTCTCCTTGATGGAAATGAAATTATCAGGTAAGCATAATTTATGTTTTCCATCTAAAGGGGAGGAGAGTCCACAGCTTCATTCATTACTGTTGGGAACATATACCTAAACTCTAGAGGACACTAAATGAAACCGGGAGGGAAAAGGCAGACCCTAATCTGAGGGCATCACAGCCTGCAAAACTTTTCTCCGAAAAACAGCTTCCGTAGAAGCAAAAACGTCAAATTTTTAAAACTTTGTAAAAGTGTGTAAGGAGGACCAAGTAGCCGCCTTACAAATTTGCTCCATAGAGGCCTCATTCTTGAAGGCCCAAGACAAAGCCACAGCTATAGTGGAATGAGCCGTGATCCTCTGAGGAGACTTATGTCCCGCTGTCTCATAGGCCAAGTGAATCAAGCTGCTCAACTAAAAGGACAAAGAAGTAGAAGAGGCTTTCTGCCCCTTGCGCTTCCCTGAATACACCACAAAGAGAGATGTAGACTGTCTGAAATCCTTCGTAGCCTGAAGATAGAAATTCAGGGCACGAACCACATCCAGATTATGAAGTAACCTTTTCTTAGAAGAAGTGTTAGGACACAAAGAAGGAACCACTATTTCCTGATTGATGTTACGGTTAGACACCACCTTGGGAAGAAACCCCAAACTAGTACGACACACAGCCTTTTCCGCATAAAAAAACAGATAAGGAGGCTCACATTGCAAGGCAGCCAGTTCAGATACTCTGCGTGCTGATGCAATGACCAACAGGAAGAGAACCTTCCGGTACAGAATCTTAATGTCAATGTAATGCATAGGCTCAAATGGAACCTTCTGCAATACCTTAAGGACCAAGTTTAAGCTCCATGGGGGAGCAAACTGTCTAAAGACAGGCCTGATTCTAGACAGAGCCTGAACAAAAGATTGGATGTCAGGGAGCTCAGCGAGTCTCCCATGCAACAAGACTGATAATGCCGAAATCTGTCCATTTAAAGAACTGGCAGCAAGACCCTTCTCCAAACCGTCTAGGAGAAAGTACAGGATACCTTCACCTTATGCCAAGGATATCCATGCCTCTCACACCAGGACAAGTAAGTACTCCACACCTTATGGTAGATGCGACGAGTGACTGGCTTCCTTGCCTGAATTAGAGTATCACTCACACTTTCAGAAAAGCCTCTCTTGGCCAAGACTAAGCATTCAATCTCTACGCAGTCAGCCTCTGAAAATCGAGATTTTGTAGTTGAAATGGGCCCTGTTCCCGCAGATCCCTGTGGCAGGGTAACCTCCACGGCGGAGAGGATGGCCAAAGCTCGCTCCTGTTTGATGCATGCCACTTCACGAGGTAGAAGTGGTAACAGTGGAAAAATGTAAGCTAGGCTGAACCCCCAAGGCACAGCTAAGGCATCTATCAGCTCTGCCTGGGGATCCCTGGACCTCGACCCGTATTGGAGTAGCTTGCAGCTTGAGTCTGGACGCCATGAGATCTATCTCCGGCGTTCCCCACCTGAGACAAATCTCTGCAAACACTTCGGGTGAAGAGACCATTCCCTGGATAGAAGGATTGCCTGCTGAGAAAGTCTGCTTCCCAGTTGTCCACACCTGGAATGTAAATCACTGAGAACAAGCAGATGTGGGACTCCGCCCACTCCAAGACATGAAACACCTCCCTCATGGCTAGGGAGCTCCTCGTACCCACCTGATGGTTGATGTGAGCCACCAAGGTAATACTGTCGGTCTGGAATCTGATGAAGCTGAACAACCCCAGAGGAGGCCATGCCTTCAGAGCAGAATATTTATCTGAAGGAGTGAGTCCTTCCGGGACCATTTGCCTTGTGCCATCCTGGCACCCCAAACAGCTCCCCATCCTGCCAGACTCGCATCCAACACAATTGAAGAGGTCTGAGATGGAACCTGGCGAATGGAATGACGTCTATGCTGGAAACCATGAGTCGGATCACCTCCATACACTGAGCCACCGAGGGGCTTGAGGAAGACTGAAGGGCAAGACAAGAGGACGCAATCTCCTGCATCAATGGTCTGTGAGAAATATTTTCACAGACATAGAGTCTATTATCGTGTCCAGGAATTCCACCCTGTTGCTGGGAACCAGGGAACTCTTTCTTGAGTTGATCTTCCAACCGTGAGATTAGAGCAAAAGAAGAAGAGCCCTCGAATGATCCTCTGCGAGACTGAGCGGCGGCGCCTGGTCTAGGATGTCGTCCAAATAGGCCACCACAGCAATGCCTCTGGCTCTGGCCACCGCAAGTAGCGCCCACAGAACCTTTCTGAAGACTCTCGGGGCTGTCGCCAGAGCAAAGAAGAGGGCCACAAACTGGAAGTGTTGGTCCAGAAATGCAAATCTTAGGAACTTAAAGTGGTCCCTGTGGATTGGCACATGAAGGTAAGCGTCCTTCAAGTCTATAGTTGTCATGAACTGTCCCTCTTGAACTAGGGGCAGAATAGATCTGATTGTTTCCATTTTGAATGATGGAACACTCAGAAACTTGTTTAAACACTTTAGGTCCAGAATCGGGGGGGGGGGAACAACCTCTAGAACCCAAAGGTCCTGAACGTCCTGTAACCAGGCTTCTGAGAAGAGAGATAATCTGCCCCCTACTTGGTCCAGAGACCGGTTGGGGACCGCCCCTTCATGTCGATTTTGTCTCGATGGGCTTCTTGCTCCCTTAAGGACAGTACCCCACAGCTCAAGCTGAGAGTCCGGAATGGGGAACAGTTTCTTAAAGGAAGAAGAAGGGGAAAAGGAAGAACCTAATCGCTCCCATTCATTCTTAATAATATTAGCCATCTTAACAGGAACCGGGAAGTCCTGCGGCACTACCCTGTCCTCATATACCTTATCAAGCTTAGGAATTGAAGGTTCCTCTGGACGCTTCGGTTCTGGAACATCCAGAGTAGCAAGCACTTACAACAGCAAAAAGCGCAAATTCTCTATCCTAAACCTAAAGTCAGGCTCCTCCGCAGCCGAAAGGTTTAGATGACATGGACTGCGACCCAGAAGGGGCCTCCTTCGAAGAGTCAGAGTGGTCCTCGTCATCGTATAACGCCTCTGATATTTCCATAGGCGTAGACAACCCCTGGGCCGGGCCGTCATGATACACCCTACGCTTGCACTTAGCAGAACATGGTAAGGCATGGATCACTTTGATAGCGCCGTTTGCAGTTGATTGGCAAAATCTGACGGCCAACTAATCTCTCCCGCAGGAGTAATGGTTGGAACCTGGGGTGCTGCATGTGCAATTGGAGATGAATGCAGGGAACACACCTCACGGGACAGGGAACCCTCAGAGGTGGACGGCTCAGTAGTACTAGACATCTGTTTGCTTTTAGATGTCGTAACTTTATTAAGGCATGTGGAACATAGTTGAGCAGGCTGTTCTACCAGAACTTTCTCACAATAAACACAGGAATGAGACCTTGTTAAAGAGGGAGAACCCTCTAACGCGTCAGAGTCCTCCAAAGCTTGCACTGTTATTACGGACTAGATTAACTTAATAGACACCTTTATAACCTCCAATGCCAAGGGCTCTCACCACCTCCTATGACCCGGACTAATCGCTAATCAACAGAGGAAGGAAGCTAGCCACACCCGGTCAAATGGAATGCCTGGCAGGACCGCCCCTGCCTAAGGAGAAAACGCGCAAGTCACCTGAAAGTTCCACACATTGCCAAAGCCTCATCTTGCACATAATGCAGCAATGACACAAACATTATCATGTATAAACCCCCCTTGTTCAATAATTCCCTTTCCAGGAATATTAACCCTTGATTCTTTAAAGATAAAAGGCTTCACACTGTGACCCTGTCTTCCGTGTTATCATTATGTAATAAAAAATGAAACGATCTTGCCAGAATCTATGCTGTGGAACAGGAACACGGCCCTTCAAGTGTGACAGGTTAGTAGCCTCGCTCCTGACATGGACTTGAGTGTATAAAGCAGGCAGCGAAACTTATCAACGCTGATTGCTTGTGGAGCTGTTAATATGAGTTGGGATGGTTTTGCAGAAAGACTCTCCCTGCATCTCCAGACTCTAACTTTCGCCAAGGCTCTCACTGAGAGGCTGACAGGACTACTTAAAACTCCAGTCCCAATGCGAAGAGTACTACCCTCCATAAGAGACTACTCCGATCTTCGGCACTTCTCTGCCGTCCTCCTGTGATGAAAGGCAAATAATGACTCGAGGATGAGGGAAGTGGGGGAGGTATTTAAGCCTTTGGCTGGGGTGTTTTTGCCTCCTCCTGGTGGCCAGGTTCTTAATTCCCAACAGTAATGAATGTAGCCATGGATTCTCCTGCCCTTTAGATGAAAAACATGATACAGTTATATTCAAATGTCATTTTTGGGTTAAAGGGAAATAAATACACTCTCCTAGATTTAGAGTTTTGCGGCCAAAGGGGTGCGTTAGCTACGCGTGTTTTTTTTCTAGCGCTGCTTCCAAACAACGCTGGTATTGAGAGTTCTCTGAAGGGCTGCGTTAGGCTCCAAAAAGGGAGCGTAAAGGCATATTTACCGCCACTTCAACCCTCAATACCAGCGTTGCTTACGGTAGTGGCTAGCTGGAAAAACGTGCTCGTGCACGATATCCCCATAGGAAACAATGGGGCAGTTTGGGCTTAAAAAAAACCTAACACCTGCAAAAAAGCAGCGTTAAGCTCCTAACGCAGCACCATTGTTTCCTATGGGGAAACACTTTCTAAGTCTGCACCTAACACCCTAACATGTACCCCGAGTCTAAACACCCCTAACCTTACACTTATTAACCCCTAATCTGCCGCCCCCGCTATCGCTGACACCTGCATTATATTATTAACTTCTAATCTGCCGACCGGCAGTATTTAGCTTTAAATAGGAAGACTTTAGTTAATAATATTTAATTTATTTCGTTAGATTAAAATTATATTTAATTTAGGGGGGGGTGTTAGGGTTAGGGTTAGACTTAGCTTTAGGGGTTAATATACGGACACCGCCGCAACCTACATTATACTTATGAACCCCTAATCTGCTGCCCCTAACATCGCCGACACCTATATTATATTTATTAACCCCTAATCTGCTGCCCCCAACGTCGCCACTACCTTACCTACACTTATTAACCCCTAATCTGCTGCCCGGACCTCGCCGCCACTATAATAAATGTATTAACCCCTAAACCGACGCACTCCCGCCTCGCAAACCCTATAATAAATAGTATTAACCCCTAATCTGCCCCCCCAACGTCGCTGCTACCTTACCTACACTTATTAACCCCTAATCTGCCGACCGGACCTTGCCGCTACTCTAATAAATGTATTAACCCCTAAAGCTAAGTCTAACCCTAACCCTAACACCCCCCTAAATTAAATATAATTTTAATCTAACGAAATAAATTAAATATTATTAACTAAAGTCTTCCTATTTAAAGCTAAATACTTACCTGTAAAATAAACCCTAATATAGCTACAATATAACGAATAATTATATTGTAGCTATTTTAGGATTTATATTTATTTTACAGGAAACTTTGTATTTATTTTAACTAGGTACAATAGCTATTAAATAGTTAATAACTATTTAATAGCTACCTAGTTAAAATAATTACAAAAATACCTGTAAAATAAATCCTAACCAAAGTTACAATTAAACCAAACACTACACTATCAATAAATAAATTAAACCAATTAACTACAAGTACCTACAATTAAATAAACTAACAGCTATTTTAGGGTTTATATTTATATTATATTTATAACTTGGTATTTATTTTAACTAGGTACAATAGCTATTAAATAGTTAATAACTATTTAATAGCTACCTTGTTAAAATAATTACCAATTTGCCTGTAAAATAAATCCTAACCTAAGTTACAAATACACCTACACTATCAATAAATTAAATAAACTACAAATATCTAAACTAAAATACAATTAAATACACTAAACTAAATTACAAAAAAAAAAACTAAATTACAAAAAATAAAAAAAGATTACAAGAATTTTAAGCTAATTACACCTACTCTAAGCCCCCTAATAAAATAACAAAGCCCCCCAAAATAAAAAAAAATTCCCTACCCTAATCTAAATTAAAAAAGTTAACAGCTCTATTACCTTACCAGCCCTTAAAAGGGCTTTTTGCGGGGCATGCTCCAAAGAAATCAGCTCTTTTGCCTGTAAAAAAAAACCAATACCACCCCCCAACATTACAACCCACCACCCACATACCCCTACTCTAACCCAAACCACCCTTAAATAAACCTAACACTACCCCCCCTGAAGATATCCCTACCTTGAGTCGTCATCACTCAGCCGAGCACCGATGGACCAAAAGAAGACATCCGGAGTGGCAGAAGTCTTCATCCTATCCGGGGCAGAAGAGGACATCCGGACCGGCAGACATCTTCATCCAAGCGGCATCTTCTATCTTCATCCATCCGACGAGGAGAGTCTCCATCTTCAAGACCTCCGGCGCGGAACATCCTCTTCCTACCGACGAATGAAGGTTCCTTTAAGTGACGTCATCCAAGATGGCATCCCTCGAATTCCAATTGGCTGATAGGATTCTATCAGCCAATCGGAATTAAGGTAGGAAAAATCTGATTGGCTGATTGAAGATCCAATCAGCCAATCAGATTGAGCTCGCATTCTATTGGCTGATCCAATCAGCCAATGCACCATCACACCAAAACTATAAATGTATCTGCATATCTAATGACCTCACATAAATTGTCATTACATAATATAATCAGCAGCAGTACACAAATTGGTTGGTTCAATCTTCCTGTTTGCAAATTGTGGCTTGTTTTTTATATTTGTAATACTATTATTTATATTAAACAATGTCCTTTTTGGAATACATATTATTTTAAAATAGATTTTAGATCTTAAATTACACTTTAATACAGTGAGGTATCATAAAGGCCAAAAAGGGGCATCAAAGCCATAAGTATTCATGATTCAGATAGAGCAGTGTTTTTCAACCAGTGTGCCGTGGCACACTAGTGTGCCGTGAGAGATCCTCAGGTGTGCCGCGGCAGACTGACAACAATGTGACATATTTTTTAAATTTTGCTTGTTTTTTATTCTGGGCCGTTTTTTTTATTTTGAGTGAGATGATGACTGATGGGGGAGGGGACTTTTCCCAGTGTGGGGGTGTCCCTATTTCAAATTTTGAAATATTGGGAGGTATGTGACAGGCTCATCAGGCATCATTTACAACCATAACATATTGACATTCATTCACAGACAATCATTATGATTGTTTGTGAATGAATGTCAATATGACATATATAGTTTGTAGGAGGCATGGCATGACAGCATGACCAATTTTTTTTCTTTCATGATTCAGATGGAGCATGCAATTTTAAATAACTTTCTAATTTATTTCTATTATCTCATTTGTTTTGTTCTCTTTGAATCCTTTTCTTTTTTAAAAAAAGTATACCTAGGTAGGCCCAAAAGCTGCTGATTGGTGGCTGCACATATATGCCTCTTGCTATTGGCTTTCAAATAGCTCCCAGTAGTGCATTGTTACTCCTTCAACCAGAGGCGTAACTAGAAAGCACAGGGCCCAGGTGCAAGAATCTAAGAAGGTACCCCCACAGAAAAAAAAAGTGAATTTGATACATAACACAGAAAAAAATGTGAATCAGATTACATGTCTGCAAAAGGAGGCACCCTGTGCCCACAGTCTGTGAGATGGTCTGACCCCCTATTACTGTATATAATGACACTGTTTAACCCACCAGTACTGTATATACTGAGTCAGTGACACAGTCTGTAATCTGCCGGTCAGGTGGCTGGCCTGACCCTACCCGCCCCAATACTTTATAAAGTGACCACAGTAGTCTGTGACATGGTCCAGTCCCCCTGTACTGTATATAGTGGTACTGTATATTGACACTGTTTACCCCCCGCCCCCCCCCCCCCCCAATGCTGTAGTAACAAGGTCTGTAATTTGCTGGTTCCACAAACATACACATACATGCATAAATACACACACAGCACAGTCACATACATACACACATAAGCACACACACTAGTGAAGCATCATGTCACACTCACATGATATCAGTGCAGGCAGTGGCAGGTCAATGTTTTTTATTGTAAAAAAATATATATTTTTTTTTTAAGCTGGGCCCCCACCCTTGGGGGTCCAGTCGCAATTGCGAACTCTGCACCCAATGTAGTTTCACCCCGGTTTTCAACAAATTATACCAAGAGAATGAAGCAAATTAAATAATAGACGTAAATTGGAAATTTGTTTAAAATTGTATGATCTATCTGAATCACGAAAGACAAATTTGGGTTTCATGTCCCTTTTACTCTATAGTCAAATTTTCAGTACTTTGTTACCTTGGTATCCTTTGTTGACAAGCATACCTAAGTAGGCTCAGAAGCAGCAATGCACTACTGGGTGCTTGCTGCTGATTGGTTGTTATATAAATATGCCTGTTGTCACTGGCTCACCAGATGTGTTTAGCTATGCCTCAGTTGTGCAATGCTACTCTGGATATTACTTTAACTATGTGTTTAATCCATTTGCATATAATTATATAACATATTGTTATATACAAGCTACAGTGCAGTAATAACAGGGTGTGGGTAAAAGCACATGGATCCGGCAAGATACGGCTGTTTTTCTGTAAAAAAGTGTTGGTTCTGCAAGGACCCAGATGTTTTTGTGTAAAAAATTGGTGGAACCAGAAGAATCTGGATGTGTTTGTGTGGAAAACACTTAAATTTGTGTGTATCTGTCTAAATTAGACATGGATTTGGCAGGATCCGGATTTTACCCACACCCCAAATAACATGCTCTAACACAGGAGTGTTTTCTCATTGCACTTTTAGGTCCATAGGGGTTAGAGGGTGGTGAGTTTGTGGGTGGTTCCTGAATGGTTCTTCAGCACAGGGGCTAAACAGTACAAGGGAATGGTTTAGGTTATGTGGCCTGGATTTTGTCATGGCTCTTTTTTTCGTTTATGGAGAAACTTAGATCAGCTTTTAATTTTGGAATATCCAGCACAGTTTCCTACTTTTTTATTAAATAAATTATATAGCTAATCCTGTTTTCATTGTCTTATGTTTCTGCAGTTCTGTATGGTATGATATATTTTGACATGGATAATGGATTTAAAAACAAAGCAAAAAAAAAAAAACACAATAGTGGTATCAGGCTCTAATTAGTCTGAACTCTGACACACACACAAGGTCCACACATTATGGAGACCTGCAGCGTCAAGTACAGGTACTGGGTCATACAATAAACTACTTTATCAATAAAAACTATAATTGCAGGGTGTTTTTTAACCTTAAAGGGCCATAATACCCAAATGTTTAAACACTTGAAAGTGATGCAGCATAGCTGTAAAAAGCCGATTAGAAAATATCACCTGAACATCTCTATGTAAAAAAGAAAGATATTTTACCTCAAAAGTTCCTCAGTAGCCACCTCCCATTGTAAAGGATTTCTAAGCAGCATTTTAGTGTGTTTGTCCTGGGACATCTGAAGGGACTAGCATCGTGCACTCTCATATTATTTCACCAATCAGGTAAAGGAAGCTTACTATGAAATCTCATGAGATCACAGTAAGAGTTCATGACCTCAGCACTGCTGATGCTGATTGGCTGCTGTTCATTTCTTCATTTTTTTAAAAAATTTTACCTGCAACTGGGAGCAGCTGAGTATAACTTTTTACACAGAACTTACTCTGCTGAGCTGAGGAAATTGTGAGGTAAAATATCTTCCTTTTTTACATAGAGATGCTCAGGTGATATTTTCCTGTCAGCTTTTTACAGTTATACTGCATCAGTTTCAAGTGATTTAGCATATGAGTATTATGTCCCTTTAATATTATTACTGTATTTATTTTGGGCAACAGGTTAATGCGTATGCTGTGGAGAACAGACTGCAAATAGCGTTACATATTATGATATGACAATAACTTTGTACTGCTCAAGCTTACAATTTTTTTAATCTGATTATCTTATAAGCAAGGTTTCCCTAATAAGAAACAGGATATTGTATTTGAAGGAAAACATCCAGGTCATTATGTAGCAACGAACAAGGCAAAAAACAAAAAATATCTAAACTCTTTTGCTGGCAAAAAATAAAAATAAAAAAATGACTCCCCAATCCCCATAACCATGAATGCTTATTGTACCCAGCATTACCTTTGTTTCCAGACACTGTTGGTTTTTGAATGATTACAATGACTACAGTAAATCCCCCACTACCATCTCTCACACTTCCCAGCCCTGACATGTAGAGAGGTGACGGTGGGCGACGCGGACCTTCATTCTCTTTTCTTCCTGTCTTCAACATCCGCCCATACTTTGCCATTTTCTTTATCTGTGCTGCTGAGCAGAACTATAATACACTCGGGATTAGTGTAAGCAACATTTACCTGTCACACAGCTCTGCTCCTGCATGACAAATGAGGGGTTTTACACTGCTGCCTGTTTATCTTTACATTTTCTTCCCTGTCTGCAGCAGTCTTCATTTTTTTTTTCTTTCTACTATTTTTCGTTTTCATGCGTTTTTTTAAAATACGTATACACATTTAAGCATCAAAAAGAAACTAAATTCATAAGAAGCAGCAGCTTAATTCATTTTATGTCAGGTAGTCCAATGTCCATAAATTCAAGATCAATATCTTATAACCTTTGCTATGGTTCAGTGGACCCGAGGCTTTCATGTCTATGTTCGAAAATCTTATTTTTTCGTACATAATTGGTGGAAAAGATTATTTGCCTTTAGGGTTTAAACAGAGTTGTACAATATTTTAAACCGAAAGGGCATTAGATTCACATAAACAGAACAGAGTAGAAGAATATAACAAAAAATGAAGGGAAATATTGTGACATAATGGGAAGCTCAGCATAGAACCAATTCAGTATTTGCTTTTATGTACTAAAGCCAAATATAAACAATGGTAAAAGTAGTAAAGTTAAATCTTCCTATAATAGTTATTATATAGAAAGAATAAAACATCTCATTGCATTATTTAAAAAAATATACTACTTTCTGCAGGTTTTATTGAGGCCATTATATGCCCCCTTTGAAGCTGCTATGTCTATCAATCAAACAACATTTGAGCCATAAGTCTTCTTCCTCACAATTTCTGAATATACGTGTCCACTAAACATATCACATAAACAAACAAAAATAAACGATATTCTTTTGTGGCCAGTTCAACATGAATCCATTTTGTGTAAGAGAAAGCAGACAGTGCGAAAGGATCAACATCTAAACTCTCACAACCCAACAAATTCACTCTCAAAAGCTGAAACATTGAACACAAAATGTATGTTTTCTGCTATGAAGACAAAGTATATTTTGTTACTTGGCAAATACTACAGACGTCTATCTGGGGCTGTCTCCTGAGTGACTTGTTTACTTGCAAACTAAACCTCTCCAAGGACTTACCTTACAAATTAATATGATCAATTATCCACCCATTAAATTTCTACTTATAATAATAATTATTGCATTTTTTTGCATGTTTTCAAGTGCACAGGCCTCAAATTTAAACAGTTATTAAGTGTTAATGTAACTTTATTTAAGGGGATATAAAAGTGACAAAAGACAATGCTCTAATTTGTTAAGATAATTTTATTATTGTACTATTGCTTATCTATAACTGTGTTTAACCCCTGCAAATTCAGCTCCAGAGCAGAAATGCTGGCTGTACTGAGAGCTAGAATCTCATGAGCCAAATATGCATAGGCACCAATCACCAGCTAGCACCAAGTAAGTAGTGCATCGATTTTGCTGAGCATATGTACATATGCTTTTAAACATAGTATACAGCTAACAAAGTAAATTTGATAAAATAAATGACATTAAAAGTGATGTAAAAACATAAATTATGACTTACCAGATAATTTCCTTTCCTTCGATACAGGGAGAGTTCACAGCTGCATTCATTACTTGTGGGAATACAGAACCTGGCCACCAGGAAAAGGCAGACACCCCAGCCAAAGGCTTAAATACCTCCCCCACTTCCCTCATCCCCCAGTCATTCTGCCTAGAGAACAAGAAAACAGTAGGAGAAATATCAGGGTGAAAAAGGTCCTAGAAGAAACAAAATAAATTTAGGGCCGTCCATTGGAGCACACTGGCGGGAGCTGTGGACTCTCCCTGTATCGAAGGAAAGAAAATTATCTGGTCATAATTTAGGTTTTCCTTCTTAATACAGGGAGAGTCCCCAGCTGCATTCATTACTTTTGGGAAACAATACCCCAGCTACAGAGGACACTGAATGCTAACGGGAGGGTAAAAAAAGAGAGGCGGCCCCTAATCTGAGGGCACCACAGCCTGCAAAACCTTTCTCCCGAAGGCTGCTTCAGCAGAAGCAAAAACATCAAACTTGTAAATTTGGCAAAAGTATGTAAGTAGAACCAGGTAGCACATCTTACAAACCTGATTCATAGAGGCCTCATTTTTGAAGGCCCAAGAGGAAACCACTGCTCTCGTAGAATGAGCAGTAATCCTCTGAGGAGGCTTAAGACCCGCTGACTCATATGCTAAGCGGATGATACTCCTTAACCAAAAAGATAAGGAAGTCAAATAGGCCCTCTGACCCCTACGCTTCCCAGAATAGATAACAAACAGAGAAGAAGTTTGTCTAAATTTCTTCGTAGCCTGAAGATAGAACTTCAAGGCACGAACCACATCCAGGATATGCAGTAAACGTTCCGTCTATGAAGAAGGATTAGGACATAAGGAAGGAAACACAATTTCTTGATTGATGTTGCGATTTGACACAACTTTAGGAAGAAATCCTAACTTAGTTCGTAGAACAGCCTTCTCAGCATGCAACACCAGATAAGGAGGGTCGGATTGCAAGGCAGCAATCTTAGAGACTCTGCGTGCAGTAGCAATAGCTAGTAGAAAAAGAACCTTCCAAGACAAAAAACTTAAGGTAAACTCCGTGCATAGGCTCAAACGGAGTCCTTGCCTACTTTTGGCGCTCCTACCTTACCATCTTCTTTCAAACTGAGTCCGTTGCAAACCTTTTAAGAACAAGATTTAAACTCCAAGGAGGAGCATTAGATCTAAACACCAGCCTGATCCTAGTCAAAACCTTAACAAAAGACTGTGCAGTAAAACAGACAGGGCCGAAATCTGTCCCTTCAAGGAACTAGCTGAAAGGCCCTTCTCTAGTCCAACCTAAAGAAAAGAAGGAATCCTGGCAACCTTTACTTTGTGCCAGGACAAACCACGCACTTCACACCAGAATAAGTAGGTCCTCCACACCTTATGAAAGATGTGACGAGTAACCGGCTTACAAGCTTGAATGAGAGTATCATAACACTCTCAGAATACTCTCTCTTGGCTAAGACTAAGCATTAAATCTTCACGCAGTCAGCCTCAGAGAATCTAGATTTTGATGAATAAAGGGGCCTTGTTCCAGCAGATCCCTGCGACAAGGTAACCTCCAAAGAGGAGATGATGACCTACCCACTAGATCCACGAACCATATCCTTCGCGGCCACGAGCCACCACTCAAGGAAGGAGTGGTAAAGGCAGGAAAAGAGAAATTAGAGGACCCCTGGACCTTGACCCATATCTGGGTAGCTCAGTATAGAGACAGGACACCATGAAATCTTTCTCCGGTGTTCCCCACCTGTCAGAATGTGGATTGCTGACAGCAAACAGTTGTGGGTCTCCGCCCACCCCAGAATACGAGATACTTCCCTCAATGCCAAGAAGCTTTCGTTCCCACCTGATGGTTGATGTAAGCCACCGGGGATATATGGTCTGATTGGATCAGATAAATTGGGACGAACCCAGTAGGGGCCAAGCCTTCAGAGCATTGATATCGCCCGAAGGTCTAGAATGTTGAATGGGAGGGAGCTCTCCTGCTGCGTCCACAGGCCCTGCGCCTTTTTGCGCCCTAAACAGCTCCCCATCCTGACAGACTTGCGTCCGTAGTCACAGTCACCCAGGATGGTCTTGAAAAGGATGTCCCTCGGGACAGGTAATCCGGACAGAACCACCAAGAGAGTGATTCTCTCAATCGGTTGTCCAGAGAATCTGTTGAGACAGATCCAAATGATCGCTGTTCCACTGTCTAAGCATGCACAGTCGCAACGGCCTGAGGTGGAACCTGGCAAAGAGAACAATGTCCATGCTGAACACCATGAGACCAATCGCTTCCATACACTGAGCCACAGATGGCCTTAAGTAGGTCTGGAGGGCAAGACATGTTGAAGCTAGTTTGCAACTTCTCTTGTCTGTTAGAAATATTCTCATGTCTATGGAATCTAATATCCTACCCAGGAATTCCACCCTGGTGCTTGGAATAAGAGAACTCCTTCCTCTATCTTCCCCAGAGGAGAGATTCCAAATAGTCTTCCACCAGACGAAACTATGGTGCTTGTACCAAAATGTCGTCCCAGAAGGGAGCTGCTGCTACACCCTGGGTTCTGCTGACTTCTAGAAGAGCCCCTAGAACCTTTGTAAAATTTTTGGAACAGTAGCTGGACCAAACGGAAGTGCAATGAACTGGAAGTGCTGGTCCAGGAACCTAAACCTGAGGAACTGGAAGTGTTCCCTGTGGATTGGAAGGTGAAGGAATGCCTCCTACAGATCTATAGTGGTCAAAAACTGCCCTTCCCGAATTAAGGGAAGGATGGACCTTACTGTCTCCATCTTGACGAGGGGACATTTAGAAATTTGTTTAAGCACTTTAGGTCCAGAACTGGACAGAAAGATCCCTCCTTCCTTTCGGACCACGAAAATGTTTGAATAGTATCCCAAACCTCTCTCTATGATAGGCACTGGGACAATAACTCCAAAGGAGGACAGATCCCTTACACACTCCAGAAAGGCTTCCCTCTTTCCTAGTCTTTATGACAGGTTGAGAGGATAAATTTGCCCCTGAGTGGATGAGATTTGAAACCTTTCTTGCAAACCTGAGCTATGACCTCCAGGACCCCAGGATCCTGCACGCCCCTGAACCAAGCCTCTGAAAGAGTGACAGACTGCCCCCTACACAATCCAAATAGCACCATGGGCCGCCTTAATGCGGACTTAGTCTCGGCAGGCTTCTTGCTCTGCTTGAATCTATTCGAGGACTGAGCCGGCTTTCTCTGGTTTAGCGGAGGCCTTTGACGCTGGGCTTTTATCAGAACTAAAGGAACAAAAATACGAAGTTTGTCCCTTAGAATTGTTCTCCTTATCTCACGGAATGAAGGCACTCTTGGCCCCTGAAACAGTGGAGACAGTCAAACAAACTCTTTCCCTTAAAGGAGAGGGAAAGAGACTAGACTTAGAAGTTATATCTGTCAGAGCGCCTCACGGGCATGAACAGAAAACCTGAAGTCTTAGCCATAAGCTAATTAATCTGCATAATAAGAGCACAGATAAAAGAATAAGTAACCCAGAAGCCTGTAATTCTTTCCTGAAAAATGTTGAGGAGACCCTCCACCTCGAACATTTTTGCGAATGAGACGCCCCAAAAGGTAGCCGATCCAGCAACTGCGCGACAAGTGCCCACCTTAAAATTAAATATCCCATAGGTCCTTTAACAGAATTTCCATTATTATAGCCGGCGGCACTATGAACTACGAACTATCCTCACACGGGCTAGCATTACGTGTGGCAAGCGTAAATTAGCGCCAACCAAATAGGTATGGGAAAAAGAGAGAACCCACCCCATAGAGAGACCGGAACCGGGATCCTTAAAAAGCAGACGACGGGAAGAGGAATCTAATCCTGTTCCATTTGTCCTTAATAATGATTACCATCAAATTTAGGACCCAGAGTTTCGACTGGCCGCACAGCCTTTGGAACCTCTAGTCAAAACCTCCTTTAGTAGAAAGCGTAAACATTCTGTCCTAAATCTAAAAACTGGATCCTCTCCAGGCGGAGGATTATAGGCAGCAGACTCCAACCCTGAAAGTTCATACTCTGAAGTTTCAGAGACAACCTCATCCTCTGATAACTGATTGGATATATCCGACAAATTACATGATGCCACCTGGGCAGAAGTGCAATATTTAACCTTTTGCTTGCGCTTAGCAGTGCGAGGGAAAGCACTAATGGCCGCAGACACCGCCGTATGAATGCGCAGTAACGTCTGGTGAAAAAAGACCCCCTCCAGATGGAGGATTATCAGTGCAATGGGAAGCTGCATGTGTATACCAGATGAATGTAGGGTGTGCACCTCACTGGACGAGGACTCCTCAGTGGTATCAAACATGTCGACCTTATTTGATATAATCCCCTTATCAAGGCATATGAAACATAATTGAGAGGGCGGATATTCCAGAGCTCCCTCACAATATAAACAGGCATTACTCTTTGAAATCGAGGGAGAACCCTCTAAAGAATCAGAATCCTCCATAGCTAAAGTACGATATGTGGAGGACTACAGAAAAAAACAAACTTTATTTTAAATAAAAAAGCGGCACCTTTATACCCTCAATGGCTGGGGCACCCACCACCTCCTATGACCCAGACAGAACCGAGATAAAAATCCTCTCTGGTAGTAACTCGGCCAAGAGAAAGGAAATGGAAGCCTCGACCATTCCCATCACATGGTGCGCAATGCAGAACAGTCCATGCTATGAGAAAAAGCGCGCCAAACTTTTAAGCTGCGCAATCTTCAAAGTGAAACCAGTATGTTCCATCTCAGCATATGAGCCCATAAACATCTTACACAAAAAGCAGCATAAAATCAAATAAAGCATATATGATTAAACCCAACTGTTCATAATCCCCCTCAGGAGATATTAACCCTTGATTCCATATAGATAAAAGGAGCCAAAATGTGACCCTGTGTCAGGGTTTTTTCCCTGTTTGCCTTGTGCTGCTGGAAGCCATTTTACTCACCTCTCTTCCCGACTATGGTGCATTGTGGGGGATGCTGCTCATTTCCTACACTTCCTTTTATGGCCAGACTGGTGTGCATCATCCATGTGAGACAGGATGCAGTCTCAGAATTGTGATGTCATCACTTATTATTTAAAGGGCCTCTGTTCAGTATGCTTTGCCTTTGCGTTGTCTCAGACCTGTTTGTGAGAGTTCCTGTATATTACGTGGCTGCCTGACATCCTTCCTGGTTCCTGATCCCTGGCTTTTTCCTGACTGCTGTTTTCCTTGTTCCCGATTCCGGCTCGTCTGACTATTCGCTTTGGCTCCTGACTCGGCTCGTCTGACTACCAGCTCTTGTTTTGACTCCTGGCTTGTTTTTTTACTTGTGGATTTTTTATTATTTTTTGCTATTAATAAAGGTGCAATTATTTTTGCACTTCTTGTCTCAGTCTGATTCCTGGCACCCTGACACCCTGTCTTCTAGTGTTTGCAATATGTGAAAAAAATTAAACAATCTTACCGGAATCTATGCTGTGGAACAGTAACACGGTCCTTCAAGTTTGACAGATTGTAACAGTGCTTCTGACATGGACTTGAGTGAAGAAAACATGCATCGTAACTTGTCAACGCTGATTGCTTAAGGAGCTGTTAATATGAGTCTGGATGGTTTCACAGAAAGACTCTCCCTGCATCTCCAGATTCTAACTTTCATCAATGCTCTCACTGAGAGGCAGACAAGACTACTTAAAACTCCAGTCCCATCTCGACGAGTACTACCCTCCATAATAGACTACTCCAAAATCTTCTGACACTTCTCTGCCAACCTCCTGTGACGAAAGGCAAAGAATGACTGGGGGATTAGGGGAGTGGTGGAGGTACTTATGCCTTTGGCTGGGGTGTCTTTGCCTCCTCCTGGTGGCCAGGTTCTGTATTCCCACAAGTAATGAATGCAGCTGTGGACTCTCCCTGTATTAAGAAGGAAATTACATGATCTGAATCATGAAAGTAAATTTTGATATTTTGTGTCCCTTTCAAATGGTACAAGCGCCAGTTTTTAAAAGCAGCTGTTAAATAAAAAAGAGTTTTGCACTAAACTTGTTTACGCCAAAATAATCAGTTTAAATGTTTTCTTTAAAGGGACATTAAACTCAAAGGCCTAGATTTGGAGTTCGGCGGTAAAAGGGCTGTTAACGCTCCGCACCATAAATTTAACTCTGGTATCGAGAGTTTAAACAAATGCTGCGTTAGGCTCCAAAAAAGGAGCGTAGAGCATTTTTACCGCAAATGCAACTCTCGATACCAGAGTTGCTTACGGACGCGGCCGGCCTCAAAAACGTGCTCGTGCACGATTCTCCCATAGGAAACAATGGGGCTGTTTGAGCTGAAAAAAAACCTAACACCTGCAAAAAAGCAGCGTTCAGCTCCTAACGCAGCCCCATTGTTTCCTATGGGGAAACACTTCCTACGTCTGCACCTAACACTCTAACATGTACCCCGAGTCTAAACACCCCTAACCTTACACTTATTAACCCCTAATCTGCCGCCCCCGCTATCGCTGACACCTGCATATTTTTTTAACCCCTAATCTGCCGCTCCGTAAACCGCCGCAACCTACGTTATCCCTATGTACCCCTAATCTGCTGCCCTAACATCGCCGACCCCTATATTATATTTATTAACCCCTAATCTGCCCCCCTCAACGTCGCCGACACCTGCCTACACTTATTAACTCCTAATCTGCCGAGCGGACCTGAGCGCTACTATAATAAAGTTATTAACCCCTAATCCGCCTCACTAACCCTATCATAAATAGTATTAACCCCTAATCTGCCCTCCCTAACATCGCCGACACCTACCTTCAATTATTAACCCCTAATCTGCCGAGCGGACCTCACCGCTACTATAATAAATGGATTAACCCCTAAAGCTAAGTCTAACCCTAACACTAACACCCCCCCTAAATTAAATATAATTTTAATCTAACGAAATAAATTAACTCTTATTAAATAACTTATTCCTATTTAAAGCTAAATACTTACCTGTAAAATAAATCCTAATATAGCTACAATATAAATTATAATTATATTATAGCTATTTTAGGATTAATATTTATTTTACAGGCAACTTTGTAATTATTTTAACCAGGTACAATAGCTATTAAATAGTTAAGAACTATTTAATAGTTACCTAGTTAAAATAATAACAAATTTACCTGTAAAATAAATCCTAACCTAAGATATAATTAAACCTAACACTACCCTATCAATAAATTAATTAAATAAACTACCTACAATTAACCTAACACTACACTATCAATAAATTAATTAAACACAATTGCTACAAATAAATACAATTAAATAAACTAGCTAAAGTACAAAAAATAAAAAAGAACTAAGTTACAAAAAATAATAAAATATTTACAAACATAAGAAAAATATTACAACAATTTTAAACTAATTACACCTACTCTAAGCCCCCTAATAAAATAACAAAGCCCCCCAAAATAAAAAATTCCCTACCCTATTCTAAATTAAAAAAGTTACAAGCTCTTTTACCTTACCAGCCCTGAACAGGGCCCTTTGCGGGGCATGCCCCAAGGATTTCAGCTCTTTTGCCTGTAAAAAAAAAACATACCATACCCCCCCCCCAACATTACAACCCACCACCCACATACCCCTAATCTAACCCAAACCCCCCTTAAATAAACCTAGCACTAAGCCCCTGAAGATCTTCCTACCTTGTCTTCACCATACCAGGTTCACCGATCCGTCCTGGCTCCAACATCTTCATCCAACCCAAGCGGGGGTTGGCGATCCATCATCCGGTGCTGAAGAGGTCCAGAAGAGGCTCCAAAGTCTTCCTCCTATCCGGCAAGAAGAGGACATCCGGACCGGCAAACATCTTCTCCAAGCGGCATCTTCAATCTTCTTCCATCCGGTGCGGAGCGGGTCCATCTTGAAGCAGGCGACGCGGATCCATCCTCTTCTTCCGTTGTCTCCCGACGAATGACGGTTCCTTTAAGGGACGTCATCCAAGATGGCGTCCCTCGAATTCCGATTGGCTGATAGGATTCTATCAGCCAATCGGAATTAAGGTAGGAATTTTCTGATTGGCTGATGGAATCAGCCAATCAGAATCAAGTTCAATCCGATTGGCTGATCCAATCAGCCAATCAGATTGAGCTCGCATTCTATTGGCTGATCGGAACAGCCAATAGAATGCGAGCTCAATCTGATTGGCTGATTGGATCAGCCAATCAGATTGAACTTGATTCTGATTGGCTGAGTCCATCAGCCAATCAGAAAGTTCCTACCTTAATTCCGATTGGCTGAGAGAATCCTATCAGCCAATCGGAATTCGAGGGACGCCATCTTGGATGACGTCCTTTAAAGGAACCGTCATTCGTCGGGAGACAACGGAAGAAGAGGATGGATCCGCGTCGCCTGCTTCAAGATGGACCCGCTCCGCACCGGATGGAAGAAGATTGAAGATGCCGCTTGGAGAAGATGTTTGCCGGTCCGGATGTCCTCTTCTTGCCGGATAGGAGGAAGACTTTGGAGCCTCTTCTGGACCTCTTCAGCACCGGATGATGGATCGCCAACCCCCGCTTGGGTTGGATGAAGATGTTGGAGCCAGGACGGATCGGTGAACCTGGTATGGTGAAGACAAGGTAGGAAGATCTTCAGGGGCTTAGTGTTAGGTTTATTTAAGGGGGGTTTGGGTTAGATTAGGGGTATGTGGGTGGTGGGTTGTAATGTTGGGGGGGGGGGGTATGGTATGTTTTTTTTTACAGGCAAAAGAGCTGAAATTCTTGGGGCATGCCCCGCAAAGGGCCCTGTTCAGGGCTGGTAAGGTAAAAGAGCTTGTAACTTTTTTAATTTAGAATAGGGTAGGGAATTTTTTATTTTGGGTGGCTTTGTTATTTTATTAGGGGGCTTAGAGTAGGTGTAATTAGTTTAAAATTGTTGTAATATTTTTCTTATGTTTGTAAATATTTTATTATTTTTTGTAACTTAGTTCTTTTTTATTTTTTGTACTTTAGCTAGTTTATTTAATTGTATTTATTTGTAGCAATTGTGTTTAATTAATTTATTGATAGTGTAGTGTTAGGTTAATTGTAGGTAATTGTAGGTAGTTTATTTAATTAATTTATTGATAGGGTAGTGTTAGGTTTAATTATATCTTAGGTTAGGATTTATTTTACAGGTAAATTTGTTATTATTTTAACTAGGTAGCTATTAAATAGTTCTTAACTATTTAATAGCTATTGTACCTAGTTAAAATAAATACCAAGTTGCCTGTAAAATAAATATTAATCCTAAAATAGCTATAATATAATTATAATTTATATTGTAGCTATATTAGGATTTATTTTACAGGTAAGTATTTAGCTTTAAATAGGAATCATTTATTTAATAAGAGTTAATTTATTTCGTTAGATGTAAATTATATTTAAGTTAGGGGGGTGTTAGGGTTAGACTTAGCTTTAGGGGTTAATCAATTTATTAGAATAGCGGTGAGCTCCGGTCGTCAGATTAGGGGTTAATAATTGAAGTTAGGTGTCGGCGATGTTAGGGAGGGCAGATTAGGGGTTAATACTATTTATGATAGGGTTAGTGAGGCGGGTTAGGGGTTAATAACTTTATTATAGTAGCGCTCAGGTCCGCTCGGCAGATTAGGGGTTAATAAGTGTAGGCAGGTGTCGGCGACGTTGAGGGGGGCAGATTAGGGGTTAATAAATATAATATAGGGGTCGGCGGTGTTAGGGGTAGCAGATTAGGGGTACATAAGGATAACGTAGGTGGCGGCGCTTTGCGGTCGGAAGATTAGGGGTTAATTATTTTAAGTAGCTGGCGGCGACGTTGTGGGGGGCAGGTTAGGGGTTAATAAATGTAATACAGGGGTCGGCGGGGTTAGGGGCAGCAGATTAGGGGTACATAAGTATAACGTAGGTGGCGGTCGGCAGATTAGGGGTTAAAAATTTAAATCGAGTGGCGGCAATGTGGGGGGAGCTCGGTTTAGGGGTACATAGGTAGTTTATGGGTGTTAGTGTACTTTAGGGTACAGTAGTTAAGAGCTTTATGAACCGGCGTTAGCCAGAAAGCTCTTAACTCCTGCTATTTTCAGGCGGCTGGAATTTTGACGTTAGAGCTCTAACGCTCACTTCAGAAACGACTCTAAAATACCAGCGTTAGAAAGATCCCATTGAAAAGATAGGATACGCAAATGGCGTAGGGGGATCTGCGGTATGGAAAAGTCGCGGCTGAAAAGTGAGCGTTAGACCCTTTAATCACTGACTCCAAATACCGGCGGTAGCCTAAAACCAGCGTTAGGAGCCTCTAACGCTGGTTTTGACGGCTACCGCCGAACTCCAAATCTAGGCCAAAATATTTATATTGTACATATGACAAAGGCATTATTTTTTATTTATTTTTTGCATAAAAAAAGGCAACAATTATTTGAATTTATACTGAAACTGACAGTACTGAGTAGCTTTTGTTTAAAGCTTTTCTCTTATTTGACCCTTTATAGTGCCAAGCTCTGCCACTACATACTGGCCAGTTCCACCTTGGAGCTTAGCTATTCTTGCATGATTTAGCTTTGAAAATATCACAGATCTGTGAATGTTCACCACTTATGTCACAGGATGCAAGAATACGTGAACTACTGGAGGGCAACGCCCAGTATGAAAACGCACAGCTTTACCAGCTGGCACCTGTAAAGGTTAAAATAAGAGTACGACTCTAAAGACAGCTGCAGGCACAGGTGGAAAAACCAATAGTATAGTGAGCAGTTCCCGCTACATTGACATTGTGTCCATAAGTTTAATGCACCTTTAAGGGGACACTAAACCCTCTGAGATTGTAATTTTTCAGCTCATTTACAATCGACCCTAATTGGCCTCAGCAGAATAGACCAGATAAGAATAACAGGCTTTTTTTTTTTTAAAGGGATAGGAAAGTCAAAATAAAATTTGCATGATTCCGATAGAGAATGTAATTTTAAGACACTTTTAAACTCACTTCTATTTTCAAATGTGCTTTGTTCTCTCAGTATCCCTTGTTGAAAAAGAATACGCACATATCCAACACATGTGGGAGCTAGCTGCTGAATTGTGCCTGCACACATTTGTCTTTTGTGATTGTCTAACTAGATGTGTTCATCTAGCTGCCTGTAGTGCAATGCTGTTCCTGCAGCAAAGGATAACAAGAGAACAAAGCAAATTTAATAATGGAAGTACATTGGAAAGCTGTTAAAAATTGTATGTTCTATCCAAATCATGAAAGACAATTTTGGGGATTCCTATCCCTTTAACCAAGGATAACTTAGTTACACCATGATGAAGCCCAAACTAAAACTTTACATTTCTTAAATATTTATACAAGTAACGTCATATCATTTCTTAGGCTAATCTTTACTTTGAATACATCAGATTTTAGGCATTGTTAGGGGTTTAATGTCCCTTTAAATATCAGCTTAGATATACTCAAACAATAGTATTGATATGATATAAAGCAGAGAGATCTTAACATGTGTCATCCTCTCTGATTCTCTCAACTTAAATAAAAATAAACATGTCTTGTTCTCTCTCCCCCTCCCTGTTTGCTGACATTTTCTTTTACTTTCTGGTAATTAAGCACATTTTGTTAATCATTGCCTTCCTAATGATCGTTGCTGAAAACAGAGCAGTCCCCACGGTCACAGCTGCAGGTGATGCTGGGAAATGACGAGAATACAGTAAGAATACATTTGGTATGAAATCAAATAGCGATTTGCAATGGGACAGACGGAGACTCTCAATAGTGTTTCACAGCGATGACAAAAGTGCTGCATAAATGCATGGCATGACTACTATATTACAGCCCTAAAAATCACCCATAACTTGAAGAATATAAAAGAAAACTTTTTTAAATATAGAACAGTATATTTACATTACAGAAAAATATATTTTACCCCATTTATACCAATCTATTTAACTTCAATTGATAAGGTGCTCAAATATATCTCTTTCATTATTCAGACAGAGCATACAATTAACTGACCTTGTTCTCTTGGTATTCCTTGTTGAAGAGCATACTTAAATATGCTCAGAGTATGCGCAAGTCTGGATCACCTTTCAACAATGTTTTAAACAATAATACACTTTTGAGCAGTAGATGGCAACAGTGTTTTAATAATAGATAATGTTAAAAGCATTATTGCAAAACCGCTGCCATATTGTGCTCCTTACATAGCCACACTCCTAAGTCTATTTAAGTATGCTCTTCAACAGAGGATATCAAAACAAATGTAGATATCAAACAATTTATTTAAAATTGTTTTCCCTGCCTGAATAATGAAAGACTTTTGGCCCAAGTGAATGATCTTTTAGTTGTAAATGGGCGATTTAACACTATTTGCATACCTCACTCTGAATTATTTTATGGCCCTGCTATAGTTCTAAAGATCCCTTGTAGTACAATGGCTGCTTGTCAATGTGTCTTCTTGATAACAAGCATATATACTTGCATAATGTATGCTTGTGGCAAAATGATTTGATATAATCCTAACTTGACAGGTTTGTGTAATAGGGTACTTCTATACAGAGGGAAAACGCACTATAGTTATGTCTATGCAGGTTTCTATTTGGCATATTAGCACTGGGAGTTGTCTTTATCGCTCAGACCCTGAGTAAAAGTGCTGCGAGGCGGTGATGTATTCGAAAAATGTATCCGACGCAATGTCGAGAAAGATGGCAAAATATTCAAGTGCCAACATTACTGTTTAAAGGCAGCATTGCCAAGAGGCATTTTACTATACATAACAATGGGTGGCGAGGCCGGCTAAATGTTCAAGGCACCATGGCACAACATTGGCGATGTAAAGTAAAGTAAATAAGTAAATAAATAGCACCAAGGCTAATAAATAGACATATGTACTCCTAAACCGATATAACCCACCATTGCAAACTAACGCTACACTACTTAACTCCTACACTGCCAATAGCCAAACTTCCTAGCCTATTAACCCGAATACCGCCAATTGCCCACCACATTAAACTTTGTAACCCATTAACCCTTATAACGCCATACCCCCACCGCAAACTACCCCTACACTACAGAACCCCTATACTGCCATAAGTATGTGTGCGTGTTTGTATAACTATTTGTGTGTATGTTTGAGTGTGTGTGTGTGTGATTGTGTTTGTACATGTGTGTGTGTATGTATGAGTGATTGTGTGTGTATGTATGAGTATTTGTGTATATGTGAGTGTGTGTGATTGTGTTTGTACATCTATGTGTTTGTATGAGTCTTTGTGTTTATGCATGAATGTGTGCGTTTGTACGTGTGTATATATGTATGAGTGTTTGTATTTATGAGTGTGTGAGTTTGTATGTGCTTATGTATGTGTGTGTGTGTGTTTGTGTATGTATGAGTGTGCGTTTGTACGTGTGTATATATGTATGAATGTTTGTATTTATGAGTGTGTGAGTTTGTATGTGCGTATGTATGTGTGTGTGTTTGTGTATGTATGAGTGTGCGTTTGTACGTGTGTATATATGTATGAATGTTTGTATTTATGAGTGTGTGAGTTTGTATGTGCGTATGTATGTGTGTGTGTTTGTGTATGTATGAGTGTGCGTTTGTACGTGTGTATATATGTATGAGTGTTTGTATTTATGAGTGTGTGAGTTTGTATGTGCATATGTATGCGTTTGTGTGTATGTGAGTTGTATGTATGAGTGTGTGTATATGACAATTTTTTTTCCGCATTTTGCTTAATGTGAGGTAGAAACATAGCTAATTTTGTACCTGTTCAAATGTTTGAGCGTTGTTCCGCATCCCAGAGGGGGAAGCCAACATGAAAGGTGCATAGAGTTACATGAAGAGCCTAAAAGTTAGTGAACTATATTATAACAATAGGGGGGGTCAGGAAAAAAATTCTAAAGCAAAAAGTAATCATAGGTGAAAAAAGTTTAAGACGTTCTATTCTAGAGAATTAGAGAACTACAATTCTGTTTTCCTGGAGTAGCAAATACATTATTTTATTTACAATTTAGATTTTTTAGGTTTAAATTTGTTGCTAAGTTATAGTGTAGGACAGAGTAATTCTGCCACAAAGAAGCGGATTATCTTTAAAACATTCAATCAAGTAAATGCCCAGGATTGCCACATAACCATATTATTATGCACAGTTTGATTAAACTAAGCAGTTAGCTCGGACACTAAACACAAAGAGGTGTGTGAAATTATTCTGAGCTTTTCTATAATTCACCCAATGCAATTAAGTAAACATTACAGCATTTTATTGTCAGGCTTTTTACTATCCAACCAGAGAGAAATTGATGCCTAGGTATCAATTGGACATAATCATGCATGTTTTATGCTGAATTATTTTACCATATTTAGTTGCTACTCTTTCATATGCATTGAAAGAGTATTGTTTTATCATATTTAGTTGTTGCTCTTTCATATGCATTATAGAAATGTTTGCTACTACACCGTTTTGGGAGTTTAAGCATGACAGGCAGTAGAGAACCCATGGCAGGGGCCCATATCTTAGTAGGATTTGAGGTTGAGCCTGTGATTTTGTGTCTTATCTCTCATGTCAGGGAGAATGCTTAGATACCTCACTAAAAAGAGCATACGCATGTACATTGCGATCAATAACCCTAACTACCCACTATACATTTAATTTTATGATCCTTAAAGGGACATACTAGTGCAATAGAAAAATGCTCTAATGCTTTACAGCATTTTATTATTGAACAGATACTTGCATCTAACTATTTAAAGGGACATTAAACCCAATTTTTTTTCTTTCATGATTCAGATAGAGAATACAATTTTAAACAACTTTCTAATTTACTTCTGTTATCTAATTTCATTCTCTTGATATTCCTTCCTGAAAAGCATATCGAGATATGCTCAGTAGCTTCTGATTGGTGGCTGCACATATTTGCCTCCTGTGATTGGCTCACCCATGTGCATTGCTATTTCTTTAACAAAGGCTATATAAAGACAATAGAAGTAAATTGGAATGTTGTTTAAAATGGTATTCTCTGTCTGAATAATGAAATATTTTTTTTGGGTTCAATGTCCCTTTAACACGTTAGAACAAATAGGCCTTCCAAAACACCGCCTCTCCTCCCTCCAATCTATTATGAATGCTTCTGCTAGACTCATCCACCTAAGTCGACGATCTACATCAGCTGCTCCGCTCTGCCAGTCTCTACACTGGCTCCCCATACACTCCAGAATACAATTTAAAGTATCAGCCCTAACCTACAAAGCACTCAACAGTCTAACTCCCAACTATATTCCCTCTCTCATCGTGAAATATTCCCCATCCCGTCCTCTTCGATCAACCTCTGACCTACGTCTCTACACTCCTGTTATCTCTTCGTCCCACTCCCGCCTCCAAGACATGCTGCTCCTGTCTGTGTTTGGGATCCTGGTTTTGGTCAAAATCTTAAAATCTGTTATAGTGTTCATTGCCTGTATCAGTCTTGGAAACTGTGAAATAGAAAGTTAATATTGTGTCAAAAAACTGCCAGCTTCCCCCAGGCATGAGATTTTATTCACAGCTTGATGTGTTGCAAATTAAGGAGATTAGTTTGTTTCAGCAGTGAAATCTTATTTTTGTTTTGCATTACTGCGACCATTGTAAAATAAATCAAACTAGTAACTGATACTTACCAGAATGAGGTACATTTGTTTTGGGCTAATCTGCATGTAACTTGGTGAGTAGTATCATGTATGAGATACACATCACATCAACATCTTGACTTCTTGACATATTTGTAATCAACACATTTATTGATAAACTGAAACTCTATTATGTTTGTTTTTCAAATGTCTGTTTTTAACTAGAGTATATGTGGGTATGTAAATGTGTAAACTGTATGTGTGTGTATATTTGTGTAGTGTGTGTGTATTTGTATAATGTGTGTATGTATGGGTGTAGTATGTGTGTATTTGTATAATGTGTGTATTTATTTGTGTAATGTGTTATATGTGGGTGTATTTGTATAATGTGTGTATGTAAGGGTCTGTAGTATTTGTGTATTTGTAGGTGTAGTGTGTGTGTATTTGTGTAATGTGTTATGTATGGGTGTGTAGCATGTGTTTGTATTTGTGTAATATGTGTGTGTGTGTAGTACGTATTACGTAGTATGTATTTGCATATGCAGGGCCGTCTTTAACACAGGGCAAAAGGGGCAGCTGCCCAGGGCCCAGTCTCTGTTGAGGGGCCCAAGAGTCACAGTCAAAAGTACTCTGCTTATATTTAAAAAAAAAAAAAAAAAAAAAAAAAAAACTGTGCCAGACCGTGCCGGTGTCATGTGATATGCCAAGCTATTGCCATGTGCTGTTTTAGATGTGCACTGTGCAGCACTGAATGCAAAGCCCTAACTCGGCATCCAGCCATTCCCACTGCATCAGAAAAGGTCCTACTGGGGTTACCACTGTTACCAGGTAACTGCTCTGGTGGTGGGGATTGTTTCTGGGTAGGGCTGACTTTAGGCGCATGCAGCAGAAAGCTGGAGCGGCAGGCACGTGAGGATTTGAGCATCTGTGCAGCTGCATACACTGCTCTCTTCAGTCTTGAGGCTTAGTGACTCATCTCACACTGTATCCATGCAGCCTTGGACAGACAGCATCCAGTCTGCTGGTCCCCTTAGCCCTGCTCTTTCTGCTGTGGCCCTAAGATCAACTAACTGAAGTTTGTTAGGGGAACAGTGCTTTGTAGAAAGGTGTCAGTGGGAAGAATAAGTGAGTGCACACTCGCCCCTCCCCATGCAGCATTGTCTAGTGCAGGGTGAGAGGGAACTTGTTCCTAGCAAAGAAGTGACATGTGCTGCTGTGGCTGATGTATAGTGTCATGCTGATACTTCACACATTAATGTAAGGTTTATTTTTATAGTTTTTATTTTCTCTCTGTCTCAGATTTTACAGCTTCCCATAGTAGTTCTAGTCAGTAAACTTATATTTGTCTGCACCTCCATGCTTCCTCCTCAGTCTTTACCTTGCTTTGCTTCTGTTGGCTGCCCTAAATCTCTTTAACCAACTAACCTCACACCAGAATCACATTCAAAAGAATATTAAATGAATCCACAGTGGAGGAATTTATATATATATATATATATATATATATATATACATACTTATTAGTACTGCTTTAGGTCCAGTTTCACATATTGCAATTCATTTCATTTTTTTTTTTAAATGATTAGCTCAGCAGTGGATGATCCACCGCTGGGCTAATAATTAAAAAATAAAAAAATAAATTGATTTACTTGTTTTTTGGGATGTTGGGGTGGAGAGCGAAATTGCATGGAGTAGGGGGGGGCCCAAGAAAATTTTTGCCCAGGGTCCAGTCAATATTAAAGACGGCCCTGTGCATGTGTGGATGTCGAGCTTGTGTGTTATGTGTTGGTGTGTAGCATTTGTGCAATGTGTGTATGTGTGAGTATGTAGCATTTGTGTGTGCAGTCGTGTATGTGTGCGTGTATAGCATTTGTGTGTATTTTCTTGTGTATGTGTGAGTGTGTAGCATTTGTGTGTGTATTTGCAGTGTGTATATACAGGGAGTGCAGAATTATTAGGCAAGTTGTATTTTTGAGGATTAATTTTATTATTGAACAACAACCATGTTCTCAATGAACCCAAAAAACTCATTAATATCAAAGCTGAATATTTTTGGAAGTAGTTTTTAGTTTGTTTTTAGTTTTAGCTATTTTAGGGGGATATCTGTGTGTGCAGGTGACTATTACTGTGCATAATTATTAGGCAACTTAACAAAAAACAAATATATACCCATTTCAATTATTTATTTTTACCAGTGAAACCAATATAACATCAACATTCACAAATATACATTTCTGACATTCAAAAACAAAACAAAAACAAATCAGTGACCAATATAGCCACCTTTCTTTGCAAGGACACTCAAAAGCCTGCCATCCATGGATTCTGTCAGTGTTTTGATCTGTTCACCATCAACATTGCGTGCAGCAGCAACCACAGCCTCCCAGACACTGTTCAGAGAGGTGTACTGTTTTCCCTCCTTGTAAATCTCACATTTGATGATGGACTACAGGTTCTCAATGTGGTTCAGATCAGGTGAACAAGGAGGCCATGTCATTAGATTTTCTTCTTTTATACCCTTTCTTGCCAGCCACGCTGTGGAGTACTTGGACGCGTGTGATGTAGCATTGTCCTGCATGAAAATCATGTTTTTCTTGAAGGATGCAGACTTCTTCCTGTACCACTGCTTGAAGGTGTCTTCCAGAAACTGGCAGTAGGACTGGGAGTTGAGCTTGACTCCATCCTCAAACCGAAAAGGCCCCACAAGCTCATCTTTGATGATACCAGCCCAAACCAGTACTCCACCTCCACCTTGCTGGCGTCTGAGTCGGACTGGAGCTCTCTGCCCTTTACCAATCCAGCCACGGGCCCATCCATCTGGCCCACCAAGACTCACTCTCATTTCATCAGTCCATAAAACCTTAGAAAAATCAGTCTTGAGATATTTCTTGGCCCAGTCTTGACGTTTCAGCTTGTGTGTCTTGTTCAGTGGTGGTCGTCTTTCAGCCTTTCTTACCTTGGCCATGTCTCTGAGTATTGCACACCTTGTGCTTTTGGGCACTCCAGTGATGTTGCAGCTCTGAAATATGGCCAAACTGGTGGCAAGTGGCATCTTGGCAGCTGCACGCTTGACTTTTCTCAGTTCATGGGCAGTTATTTTGCACCTTGGTTTTTCCACACGCTTCTTGCGACCCTGTTGACTATTTTGAATGAAACGCTTGATTGTTCGATGATCACGCTTCAGAAGCTTTGCAATTTTAAGAGTGCTGCATCCCTCTGCAAGATATCTCACTATTTTTGACTTTTCTGAGCCTGTCAAGTCCTTCTTTTGACCCATTTTGCTAAAGGAAAGGAAGTTGCCTAATAATTATGCACACCTGATATAGGGTGTTGATGTTATTAGACCACACCCCTTCTCATTACAGAGATGCACATCACCTAATATGCTTAATTGGTAGTAGGCTTTCGAGCCTATACAGCTTGGAGTAAGACAACATGCATAAAGAGGATGATGTGGTCAAAATACTCATTTGCCTAATAATTCTGCACTCCCTGTATAAGTATGTAGCATTTGTGGGTGTATTTGCGTAATGTGTAGGTCTGTAGCATTTGTGTGTGTATTTGCCTAATGTGTGTATGTGTAGGTGTGTAGCATTTGTGTGGGTGTATTTGCCTAATGTGTGTATGTGTGTAGCATGTGTGTGTGTGTGTGTGTGTATTTGCCTAATGTGTGTATGTGTAGGTGTGTAGCATGTGTGTGTGTGTGTATTTGCCTAATGTGTGTATGTGTGGGTGTGTAGCATGTGTGTGTGTATTTGCCTAATGTGTGTATGTGTAGGTGTGTAGCATGTGTGTGTGTGTGTATTTGCCTAATGTGTGTATGTGTAGGTGTGTAGCATGTGTGTGTGTGTATTTGCCTAATGTGTGTATGTGTAGGTGTGTAGCATGTCTGTGTGTGTATTTGCCTAATGTGTGTATGTGTAGGTGTGTAGCATATGTGTGTGTGTATTTGCGTAATATGCGTATGTGTGGGTGTGTAGCATGTGTGTGTGTATTTGCATAAAAGGCAAATGTGTTGGTGTGTAGCATTTGTGTGTGTGTGTGTATTTGCATAAAAGGCATATGTGTTGGTGTGTAACATTTGTGTGTGTGTGTATTTGCATAAAAGGCATGTGTTGGTGTGTAGAATTTGTGTATGAATTTGTGGAATATGTGTATGTGTAGGCGTGTAGCTTTTATTTGTGTAATGTGTGGCTGTGTAGCACGTGTGTGTATTTGCCTAATGTGTGTATGTAGCATAATGTGTGTATGTGTAGCACGTGTATTTGCGTAATGTGTGTATTTGCAGCATGTGTATATGTATTTGCGTAATATGTGGGTTACAGAGGTAAAAAGTATATTAATAAAACCATGTTGGCTGTGCAAAACTGGGGAATGTGTAATAAAGGGATTACTTAAACTATACAAATTCTGGAGTAGACTGCCCCTTTAAGAGGCAAAAACTGTCAAGATCAGTCATCCAGTAACTTGCATGTTCGGATGATTCACATGCCTTGCTATTTGGGTAATTGGTTGTGCAGGTTCAAGGGAGCGGCATTGCACAAGAAACCTCTGTGCAATGTTAAATTGTGTCGTGCAATGCAGAAACGCAAGAGGAGGTAGACAGAATCACTACTTGCGAACCTTTCCGCCTGCAATGATGATGCATTTTGCGCTATACATATGATTAAAACACACATATATACTCTATTTCTCCATCAGCCTAGAGGTAATTTTTTTCTTGGTTTAGATCCACCAATCCAGTGATAATATTTTTACTCTGATGTGTATAAATGTGTTTGTTATATAGCTGCTTTAGACCACATAAAACTTCAGTTATGTCTAGGGAAAAAAATAGTTTTAACCCCTTTATACTATAATTAGCTCCAATATTGGCTGGTAGTCTGGATTTAATGCAAGCAGAAGGCGCTGCACACACATAAAGCAGACACACAGACAGAGCCAGCCATTATTGCATCAATCACTCAGGAGAAGCGGTCAAGGGCCCGTGTAAAATTACATCGCTCGCCTCGTTAATGAGGGGCTGACGATGAAATGCAGAAGAGACTCATTAATCAGACCAGCAAGAAAAGTCATGTGCTCTGATTGGAGTGAGATTCCCTTGTGTGTTTTTATATTCTCTCTCCCGAGCTCACACTTTTCATTAATACTGCTGATGAAAGTAATTTATTCCTAATTAACGCTGTCAATGAACAAGGTGCTGCTAACATATCTTGGGCACTAATCTACTCATCCTGCAGAGCTTACAATCTACTTCCGTGCATGGCACCCAGTTCAGAAAGTAACAGGAACATTTATGTTAATATAGTCACCGACTACGGACATATGTATGATTATGAAATAATAAATACAAATGTAACACTAATATACTAACTAGATGAGTTTATGCTTTTAGGAAATATCGGGCAGACTTGCTGGGCCTATGGCTCTTATCTGCCGTCAAAATCTATGTTTCTATACAGTATATGGCTATTATACACTTACAGAAAAACAGGATATTATATTTCCTTAATAGATAATAAAATGCGGTCATATCTTTGCTACCTGTTTCAAAAACTTCTGATATAGCTAATAAGCTGCCGTTGCAATATTATACACTAGAGTTACATGTAGTAGGCCTTGTATTACTTAGAGGAAAATGTCAGTCACAGCAGGAACACTTCTCAAATAGTCTCTCCCCTGCAGTGTCAGTACATGATGCTAAGACAAGGGCACTAGAGGACAAGGCTGGTTATATATTTACCAATATTGGATATATTAACGTAAATAAATAGGCGAGCTGGCAAGCAGAATGATACCAGAGCTGGACAGATTTTTGTGAAATGTATGAGTCATTAAGAATTTTGAGGAGCCAAATACATATACCTCCCAGTTTTCCATATTAAAGGGGGAGGCTCCAAGTGCTCCATATTTATCGGACAGTAGACATCAGGGTAGCCTGAGGGTGGGGACAGGTTAGATCATAAGTGTGGCTTGCTGGTACAGGGCAGCTCATAGGTGTGGCTTGCTGGTACAGGGCAGGTTATGGCTGTGGCTTGGTGGTACAGGGCAGATCATAAGTGTGGCTTGTTGATACAGGGCAGATCATGGGTCTGGCTTCCTGGTACAGGGCAGATCATGAGTGTGGCAAGGTAGTACAGGGCAGATCATGGGTGTGGCTTATTGGTGGTACAGGGCAGATCATAATTGTGGCTTGTTGATACAGGGCAGATCATGGGTCTGGCTTGATGGTACAAGGCAGATCATAGGTGTGGCTTGCTGGTACAGGGCAGATCATGGGTGTGGCTTGCTGGTACAGGGCAGATCATGGATGTGGCTTGCTGGTACAGGGCAGATCATGGGTGTGGCTTGCTGGTAAAGGGCAGATTATGGATGTGGCTTACTGGTAAAGGGCAGATCATGGGTGTGGCTTACTGGTAAAGGGCAGATCATGGGTGTGGCTTGCTGGTAAAGGGCAGATCATGGGTGTGGCTTGCTGGTAAAGGGCAGATCATGGGTGTAGCTTGATGGTACAGGGCACATCATGGGTGTAGCTTGATGGTACAGGGCACATCATGGATGTGGCTTGGTTGTACAGGGCAGATCATGGGTGTGGCTTGGTGGTACAAGGCAGATCATGAGTGTAGCTTGCTGGTACAGGGCACATCATGGATGTGGCTTGCTGGTACAGGGCAGATCATGGGTGTGGCTTGCTGGTACAGGGCAGATCATGGGTGTAGCTTGCTGGTACAGGGCACATCATGGATGTGGCTTGGTTGTACAGGGCAGATCATGGGTGTGGCTTGGTGGTACAGGGCAGATCATGGGTGTAGCTTGCGGTACAGGGCACATCATGGATGTGGCTTGCTGGTACAGGGCAGATCATGGGTGTAGCTTGCTGGTACAGGGCACATCATCGATGTGGCTTGGTTGTACAGGGCAGATCATGGGTGTGGCTTGGTGGTACAAGGCAGATCATGGGTGTAGCATGGTAGCACATTGCAGTCCATGGGATGTGGCTGGTTCCCTAGCTCCTGGTAATTCAGTCTAGAGTAATGGCTAGACACATACTTAGACCAATTGTTTGGTAACCTCTTCAGCTTCACCAACCTCTCCAGTTTGCAGCTTAGGGAATCTTTCCATTCATTAGTGTAGAGGTCAGCAACCTTTAATGATCACTACTGTAAATTAATGCTATAAAGTGACCCAGGATGCCAGCCTCATTTTTGGAATATGGTTTGATAGTTATTAAATAATAATAAAGAATTAATATCAGGTAAGACCTGTGGCCCTGCAGTGCCTTTGTCAGCCCCATATCCCTATGAAACTTCATACCCATGGCTTTGAAGCCCAAAAGTCAGCCCCCTACACTTAATATCCCCTGGGTCACTTAGTTACTGCAACATGTAGTGTGCTGCCTCTCAAGAACTATGCATAGTACCTGTGCAGGGGGACTGATATGTAGTATGGTAATGAGCCTTGCTGCCACACTGCCTGCCAGCTGGGTAGAAATATCAGAGGTGTGGCACCAAATGCTGTGCCATCCCTTTTCTGCAGTACTTTGAGTGCTGTAAAACACTTGAGTGCTGCCCATGACATAATTAGCTGACCCCCTGCTCTAGTGAATCATCTACAGAAAATAATGAAGTAATTGTCAAAGCTGGAGAGGCTGGTGAGGGCAGTTAGTGAATTTTGCCCGGAGTGACAGAGCCACAGTGAGACACATAAATCTATTTTTGTAAAATTACAAGGCTGTTGCTTTTCTTTTTCTGCAGTTGTTTTTTTAGCTGTGAATATAATGAGACCCTGATTCAAATGTAATATATATTCTATTAGAATAAATTAAAAAAAAAAATCTGCACTGCTCTGTCCAGAATGCACAGGAGAGATGGAACAGTGAGATGAGCTGACACAGATGCCTGGGTTTTTGGCAGCCTTTCCCTCATGAATGTCTTCCTTTAATTCCAAGCGCCTTTGTTACAACCATCTGTTCCCTTCCCCTAATTAGGACTAGGACAGAAAGCAGCGCTCACAATTACACTAGTGTAGATTGCTGGGAGGCAGCGTAATGCAGTGCCTAGCCCGGGAGTCAGGGTTCTTTGTGTAAACAGTAATCTGCTAATAGATTACGGATAACTAATAGGTAATTACCAGCATATATTCTTTTTATACAAAGAGCCTATTTAGCACAGCTAACAGCGTTGATTAGAGAGAGCCAGAAGCAACTGTCCTTTGGACCCAAGAACCTCAAAGTAACCCGACCTGCAGGGCTGTGCTACACGCGGAAGTGGTGACACTTCCAGTTCCTATTAGATTTCTGCAAATAAAATGCAAGTGTGTGTTATATCAATTATCTTGTGTTGATACAATCCAGAGCAAATACAAATGTACAATACAGAGCTCTGGATGATTCTAGCAGAGATAAAAGGAAAAAATGAAATTGTGCAACACTCAGCCTAATGTGTTAGCAGCTTATTTTTTTATCTGTCAGTGCGGCTTGGGTGTAGCTAACTTGTAGGGATCCCTGTCACAGAGCAAGCTGCATAATAAAGATTTATACCAATTAAGCAATAATATAGATCAGTGGGGGGTTTTAAAACCTAGATGTCATTAATATTGTTAAACACAATTAAGTCATTAGATATATTGCAAATGTAGATACATTATAAAATATTGTTCAATGCTTCAAAGTGTAAAAATCTGTTTTACAGACCAGGGTGCTCATTAAATTAAATCGCCTCGCTCCTTAGGTAAACTGAAAAAAAGCTGAGAATCGCCCTCCACATTAACGGGAAATTATTCAGTTGTTGATAAAGCGCTAGCAGATTACGCATCACTATACAAAGATTAAAACAGTACAGGGATGCATTACATGCACAAACAAGTACAGTAGGGGCACATTACACTTGTAGGTGCAATAATTGAGTTATACAAAAGGAGAGGAATGCCCTGCCCTTGAGCACAATCAGTAGTAATTCACTTAAAAGGATAGTAAAGTCAAAATTAAACTTTCATGATTCAGATAGGGCATCTAATTTTAAACAACTTTCTGATTTACTTTTATCATCAAATTAGCTTTGTTCTCTTGTTATTCTTAGTTGAAAGCTAAACCTAGGTAGGCACATATGCTAATTTCTAAGACCTTGAAGGCCGCCTCTTATCTGAATGCATTTGATAGTTTTTCACAACTAGAGGGCGTTCATGTGTTTCATATAGATAGCATTGTGCTCACGCGAACTTACTTAAGCATCTGCACCAATTGCCTGAAATGCAAGTCTATATTTCTATAACTATATTTCTATAACAGTGTTGGTTATGCTAAACTGGAGAATTGTAAATAAAGGGATTATCTTTTAAACAATACCACTTCTGGTGTTAACTATCCCTTTAAAGGGACATAATACTCATATGCTAAATCACTTGAAAGTGATGCAGAATAACTGTAAAAAGCTAACCTAAAAATATCACCTGAGCATCTCTATGTAAAAAATGAAGATATTTTACCTCAAAATGTTTACAGCTCAGCAGAGTAAGTGCTCTATAAACAGTTATACTTCAGCTGCTGTCCAGCTGCAAGTTGAAAGAAATAAAAAAATCAATAGCCAATCAGCATCAGCAGTGCTGAGGAAATGCTTTGCCTTTGCTGTGATCTCATTAGATTTCACTGAAATCTCATGAGATTTTATAGAACTTAAAGGGACATAATACTCATATGTTAAATCACTTAAAAATTATGTAGCATAACTGTAAAAAGCTGACAAGAAAATATCACCTGAGCATCTCTATGTAAAAAAGGAAGATATTTTACCTCAAAATGTTTACAGCTCAGCAGAGTAAGTGCTCTATAAACAGTTATACTTCAGCTGCTGTCCAGCTGCAAGTTGAAAGAAATAAAAAAATCAATAGCCAATCAGCATCAGCAGTGCTGAGGAAATGCTTTGCCTTTGCTGTGATCTCATTAGATTTCACTGAAATCTCATGAGATTTTATAGAACTTAAAGGGACATAATACTCATATGTTAAATCACTTAAAAATTATGTAGCATAACTGTAAAAAGCTGACAAGAAAATATCACCTGAGCATCTCTATGTAAAAAAGGAAGATATTTTACCTCAAAATGCAAGATGATCACTTCCTAGCTTGTCCTGGGACAAATATCCTGACTGGCTTCTTCATGTCTCTTTACAGTGGGGTGTGAATACTTAGGAAATTTGAGTTAAAATACCTTCCTTTTTTTTACATAGAGATGTTTAGGTGATATTTTCTAGTCAGCTTTTTACAGCTATGCTGCATCAGTTTAAAGTGCTTCAACATTTAGTTATCATGTCTCTTTAAACTGAATAGGAAAATAACATGACTGTGCCTGCACATGACAGATGCTTACTCCCTTGCTTGTCTTGGGACAAGCACCCTGACTGACTGCTTAAAGAGACATGAAACCCAAAATGTTTCTTTCATGACTCAGATAGCGAATACAATTTTAACCAAATATCTAATTTACTTATATTATTTAATTTGCTTCATTCTCTTGGTATTATTTGTTGAAGAAGCATCAATGCACTACTGGGAGCATTGGGAGAGCCAATAACATGAGACATATATGTGTAGCCACCAATCAGCAGCTCTTGAGTTTATCTATCTCTTTCAATTAAAGAAACCAAGAGAACAAAACAAATTAGATAATAGAAGTAAATTGGAAAGTTGTTAAAAATGTCATGCTCTATCCGAATCATTAAAGAAAAATGTTGGGTTTTAATGTCCCTTTAAAGTCTCTTTGCAGTGGGGAGTGAATACTTGGGAAATTTGAGTTAAATATCTTCCTTTTTTACAAAGAGATATGTAAAAAGCTGACAAGAAAATATCACCTGAGTATCTCTATGTAAAAAAGGAAGATATTTTACCTCAAAATGCAAGATGATCACTTCCTAGCTTGTCCTGGGACAAATATCCTGACTGGCTTCTTCATGTCTCTTTACAGAGGGGTGTGAATACTTAGGAAATTTGAGTTAAAATACCTTCCTTTTTTTTACAAAGAGATGTTCAAGTGATATTTTCTAGTCAGCTTTTTACAGCTATGCTGCATCACTTTCAAGTACTTCAAAATTTAGGTATCATATCCCTTTAAATACAAAGTTGGCCTACAGGTAGAGTGGATCTCAAACTTATAAACTAAAGGAGAAGGAATGGAAACAGAACATAAGGGAGAAGGGAAAAAAAGGGTTAACTATGAATGACAGCTGCCATTTTCTTTTTTATTTGTTATAATATGATTGTATTTATGATTTACCTGTATGGCTACTGTATTTGCCTTTGTACGGCATTATTTTTGTAGTGTGGCTACATTGTTGTTTCCAAAATAAATGTAAACAAAAAAAAAAAAACTTTAAATGAGTGATGACATTGCAAACAATAAGAAAATAAAGTGTGTGTTGACTGAGTCAGTATAGAGGCTGGGATTATGAAGTAGTTTCTCTATCCTGTAGATTCGTAGACATTAAACTACCATGTAAATGAAAGAACACTATTCTATATTTTCTTCATGAAAGATTTTTGTTTTGTATTGGAGCTTACAGTAAGTGCATGGCCAAGTATCTTTGGTATATCTGCCTTCAAGGGAAATGAGAGTTATTTATCACAATGATATAGATGGTAACTCAGATATATATCTGCAGCAGTTACCAATACAAATGTCTCATGCTAATACATTAATAGACATGGTTTAGCATTATTGTGAGAATCAAGTCTGATATGTGACTGATCAAGTGACTACAATGAATTCATAGTAATATCAGCATAGCACACAGAAATATGTAAACGCCCATATTCTGTCGGATTCTGCGACCTGTTGGAATGTGTGACCGCTTGACAATTACCATCGCATAATCCGACAGAACACACTGCCTGTCAGATTTTGCTGCCTTGACAGAAGTGCAATGTAAAGAGGAAATAAATATTGAAAACATTATTATCAAATTTATTGTAATGCACCAGCAAATTCCACAGGGAAGGCAGGAGAATTGCGAGCCCTGCTCCCTACTAGAGTTTATCAATCTGTAGCATCTTCACACACTGGGATTATACAGGAACTAAAAGATTCTCAAAACCACAATAAGGACAGAAGTCTGACAGTTACAGTGACTAGGATTTTTTTTGGTACCTTTCTAGATTATTTAACATACAACCTGTATATAAAAAGTATTATGTGGCTCTTAAAAAAATTGCAGCTTGCGCCTCCAAATTCTGTCGGATTCAATGTTAATTCCTGAGGTTCTTCACCAGAGAAATGATTACTGTACAACAGTGAAGGGGTTATCACTTCAGAAAAAGGCTGCAATATAGCTACCCGTCTGTCACATGCACACTTTCATGACACAACATTGGATTCTGCGACCCGTCTGTCGCATGCACACTTTGTGGTTGCAAAATCTGATGACAGCTGTTCTGTCGGATTTTGCAATCAGTGACGTGTGCACTCAGGAATGCGATGACGTAACTGCTCACATGTGCAGACCGCCTGGTCGCATATTCTGACAGGTCACAGAATCCGACGGAACACTGGTTCAAACTTAGAGCATTTACGGAAGGATAAATCTGATTGCCATTAAGGATCTGTCAAATATTTCCTTGAGAATCAATAAAACCATAAATATAGAATAGGTTTGTTACCTAAAATAAAAAGCAAGGTCTGTAGCCCAAGTATGTCTGGTTTATCTCAAGCAGTTCTTCTTAGCTAACATATTATCTCAAAATAGCCATACTTCCTGCTATTACATATTACTGTATATAATGCTTCATTAGTGACAAAAAGATACAGGAATGAATAATATAAACCATATTATAGCAGGAAAAAAAAACAGTTTATTAGACAACAGACTAACAGATAATTAACTTTCATAGGGACGGTTCCTCTCTTGTATCACGCATATAAAAGAGCAGCATTTATGTGTGTTTTTACCTAAAATAACAGTTAAAGGGATGGTAAATCCTAGCGTTTGTGAAACACTAGGATTTACCATTGGAATAAATAGATACTTAATGCCTTAATGCTGAATTACTTCCACCTCTTAGCTATTTGCTAAGAGGTGGAAACGTCACCACACAGCAAAATAGCGATCTGCCGCGGGCTGCTTGAGCAGCTCAGTGCAGCGAACGCTTTAAACAAATAAAGGAACTTTCAGCATTAAGTATTTTATACTTCATGACTGAAAGTCCCCTTTATTTGTTCGAATGGTAAATCCTAGCATTTCACAAACGCTAGGATTTACCATCCCTTTAAATAAAATCCATTTACATCTTATTCTAATACCAGTTCCTACTAATGCTCACTAGCTGAAAACAAAATTCCCACATAGCTATTGGTGGAGATTGACAAGCCTTTATAAGCCTTACAAGAAAATGATGGTTTATTCAGGAAAAGAAGGTGCATTAAAAATTTTATACATTTTGGAATGACCTATTTTAGAAGAATCAAAGAAAACAATGACTGCACTGTCCATTTAAAGGACGCTCTAGCTCTCTTAACCTTTATTCAGAAAAAGACAAGATTCTCATTTTTTTGGCTTGCTTTTTTTGCATGCTATTGTTTTTTTTTCCCTTAGTCTCCATAACTGCCAACATTTGGAGAGAACATTTTTTTTTCCAGGGACACTTTGCAGCAGAGACACGCCCAATTAAGGTTTCCATAGCACCACCTACTCAGATTGACCCCCAAAACAAGCTCATAAAATGCTACTAGTATAATTTAGCCATACTTATTGCTTAAAAGGACAGGAAAGATTAAATTAAACTTTTATGATTCAGACAGAGCATGTAACCGCTTCTACTCTGTTCTCTTGGGTAAAAAAGGATATGTACCAATCATCAGCAGCAGTAATGCACTACTGGGAGCTAGCTGTTGATTGGTGGCTACGCACATTTGGCTTTTGTCGTTGGCTCACCAGATGTGTGTAGCTAGCTCCCAGCAGTGAATTGCTGCTCTGGAACTTACTTTAATTATGTGCTTAATCACTTTGCAGAGGTTAAACACATGGATATATGCAAGTAACAGTGCAACAAGAACAATTCTCTAACATATTAGAGCATTTTCTTTATGCACTGTTATGGCCCCTTAATGCAGGTTAAAATATCAAACACCTCATCTCCTCCCTTACTCTCAAGCACATATCAAAATAAGCAATCAAGGGTTAAATTATTAACCCTTCAGCATCTGTATAGCAGGAAACCACAAAACACCCTAGTTTATATAAATGTTACATATCCTGAAATTAATATATAATAATATGGTTTAACCTGCTAACTGCTGTCTTGGGCCAATGAGAACAATATATGCTGATATGTCAAGGACTTGCTAAGAGACTACTGCAAGTTTCAAAAGTGGGTTGCATTTTATGAAGTAACTATTCATGTTCTTTGTTGCTGCAGCAATTGGTAGTGATAGGTTAATAGACCCAGAAATGCCCAAGTAAATCTAGATTTTTCATATGTTCTGTAAACTCCAGTCCCAGCACATTAGAATCCTGATGTTTTAAGTTCCTGCTAAGCAAAGCCTCAGTACATACATGTGGGAAATTACAAATGGGGGAAATGTTACAAATTGTTCAACACTATTGAGCTGCCTGACTTCCTCACCCCTCGTCTCCTACCCTCACTGGTATTAAATATCACATATCATGAATTTCCCTTACCTGACCTCACATTGCTAAACGCTAAACTTCAGTGTAACTGAAGACCACAGAAAACAGCAAAACAAAAACCTCTTTAAGCAATGAGTCGAATGCCACAGCGCCATCTGCAGAAATGGATGGGTAGAGTTACTGATGCAGAGAGGGAGGGTTAGCAGGAAGGCGGGTGGGCGGCCCAGGAGTTAAACTGCATATGTGTAAAGCAGTGCTTGTGCCTTTAAATCCTACTCTATATACAATTGTATATGTATTTTTTACTATAATGTATTTCAACAATTTCTGTATTTAAGTTGTACATTGCTTTTTATTTGTAAATAATGACTCATTACATGCTTTTTTAATTTTTTTTTTAATTAACAGGACATTCTATTGTATTAATAAAATACTATTATTCATCATACCATATAGTCACACCCTGTGTGCATAACCCTTGCAATTCATACAGCAGGTTCGCTGACAATCTGCTTCTGAGTAGGACAAAGTCCGTGATTAGGAGGTACTTTACCGTACTTAAATCCTGTCCATTTACAAGGGTTAACACATTGTTTGCAAAAAGCGTTTAATAGTGATTTATTGTTACAGGAGAATATTCCATACAGGATAGATAGATAGATAGATAGATAGATAGATAGATAGATAGATAGATAGATAGATGGATGATGGAAAAGAAGAGAGTCATTTAATATCATGGCACTGCACACTGCATCTTCTTAGTTGCTGTTTCTGCTAAGACAAACCCTACCAAACTTATAAAAAACATTATTGGCTTTCTCTTTTAACCTCTTTAATGCTGGAGAGGTCAGAAGCACCTGCAGAGACACGAGGGGCAGGGTAACTGCTAATGTGGACTAACAAACTGAAAAGAAAGCTTGTGCCAGATGTCTCTGCAGGGAGCTGTGTTTGTAGACTAGTCTCTTTGATGCATTTGCATTGATTCCTGTGTTTTCTTCTCTGTACACATCCCCCCTGCAGACATGATGCTCAGTGCTGAATTCAAGGCCATTTCTTTGGTAACTTTTGTCTTGCAGCTGCTTTCACTCACGGCACAGCTACAACACACACAAATTCCATTTCATGCCCAGAATCACACATACTTGTTGTTCAGATGTCTACAAAATGCACAATCCCACACACTGGCTATGGAGAAATAGTCTAAAGGATATTTATCTAATGGTTTCCTTTACTTCACAAAAGAAAACAGATTTCCCCTCCCACCCCTATATAAGCTGATGGAGTTGGAGATTTTTGGTAAGAATTATTACTAAAATACAGGTACATTTACAAATAGATGTTTTTAGTAGATTCATTGGCTGTCAAGTTGCAGCACAGATACCCTAGACCACAGCTGGCAAACCTTTTTTTTTGTTTGCTTTGATTGATTTTTGTAAAAGAACACTAAAGAAATATTACAATTATATTGTATTTTATAAATCCACAACCTATGGTGATAAATATCATGGATTAATGGGAGATAGAAGAATAAAATTACATGTTCCAATTTCCAGTGAGTAGAGCAAAAACAACATGATGTAATGAATAATAGCATGTCATTTATTTGTGTAACAATGTTATAAAGAAACGTTAATAAGAAATATACATTTTACAAATCGCAGCCAATGAAACCAAACAGTATGGCGGTAGCGCAAAGGCAAGTGCCACTGCCAGCAAATGTGTATTGGGCACTCATGCTATGCCATCCCTGTTATAGATATATCAAGTGAGAGGCTAAATTGTTATTTCTGATTTTCAGATAAAGGGGTGTAGTTAAGAATTAGTGCCAACGGTAAAAAGATCCCAAAACTCTTCATGTCTGAGCATACACTCTTGGAAAATAACACAACAATAACAGTATACATTTCTCAGCTTACAGTATTTTTTATTTCTTTTTATGTTTCTATTGCAACAATATAATTATTTGTGTTTTGTTGGAACATACAGAAATAAATTAGGGGTCTCACATGAATGCAAGAAAGGTAAACAACAATCTTCAAAATGTCAATTTAGAGTCAGTCAAAAAAGAAGCCAGAGCCTCAAATGTAATTTATATTAATCCATTAGCCAATCCTTGAAAATGTATAATTAGTATCTTGGCAACCAAGCTATAAATTCACCAATGGTCACTAGGGAAGCAATTTTTTTACTATTACTATTATTTCACAAATCTACAGTCTAAAAAATGCAATCATTGGATCTACAATTTCAAATAACGAACTGTTACTATAGCAACATCAAAATACTATATTCAATTTCTAAAGAATCTTAATCCAATGGAACATAATTTATGTGGCAATTTTGAACATATTTATTAGGTAATTCATCAATCATCTTTATAGGTACATCATGAATAAATGTTTTATAGATGCATAATATATGTCAGCAGTGTATTGCAAATAATCTTCATTTGTCAACAAAATTTGCATTAGTTTACATTCCACGGAGATACCACTTAAAACATCAAGTATATTATTTATTTTATCTGATATGCTGTTGTTAATCAGAAAGAGATATACATGAGCTGTTAAACTAAACAAGCAATCACTCTGCATAGGACAGTTTAATTACAGAGTAAAGAGCAAAAGAATTAAAGGGACAGTCAAGTCCCAAAAAAACATTCATGATTTAAATAGGGAATGTAATTTTAAACAACTTCCCAATTTACTTTTATCACCAATTTTGCTTTGTTCTCTTGGTATTCTTAGTTGAAAGCTAAACCTAGGAGGTTCATATGCTAATTTCTTAGACTTTGAAGACTGCCTCTAATCTGAATGCAATTTAACCACTAGAGGGCATTAGTTCATGTGTTTCATATAGATAACATTGAGCTCATGCATGTGAAGTGACCTAGGAGTGAGCACTGATTGGCTAAAATGCAAGTGTCATAAGAACTGATATAAGGGGCAGTCAGCAGAAGCTTAGATAAAAGGTAATTACAGAGGTAAAACGTGCATTATTATAACTGTGTTGGTTATGTAAAACTGGGGAATGGGTAATAAAGGGATTCTCTTTCTTTTTAAACAACAAAAATGCTGGTGTTGACTGTCCCTTTAAAGTACAATGCAAAATATGTTTACAATACAATGCATCTTTATGGCAAAATTCATGCTTTGTTATTTAGTGGAAGGAATTTTATGTTATTTTAATATTATCTAACTGACCCTCTATTTAAATGGGATACATTCAAAAAATTGCTATATAGCTTAAAGGGTCACAAAGCCCAAAATTTCTCTTTCAGGATTCAGGTAGAGCATAAAATGTTAAACAACTTTGCTTGTATCTAATTTGCGTCATTTTCTCTGCATCTTTTGTTGAAGAAGTAGCAATGCACTAATGGGAGCTAGCTGAACACATTGGGTAAACCAATGAGAAGAGGTATATATGTGCAGCCACCAATCCGCAGTTTGCTCCCAGTGGTGCATTGCTTATCCTGAGCTTACCTAGGTATGCTTTTCATCAAAGAATACCAATAGAACAAAGCTAATTAGATAATAAGTAAATTGGAAAGTTGTTTAAAAATGATATGCTCTATCTGAAAGATGAAATAAAACTTTTCTGTTTCATGTCCCATTTATTCCCAGTATCTGTAGGTTCTTCAATGAACCAATCTTCCCCTAAGGGAGCTAAAAGCTAAAATTAAACCAAAAATATACAATGTTGTTGTTGAGGTGATAATTAAAATCTGGTTACCCATTTTTTTTTATTGTCACATTAGGGATTAAAGATACTTTAAAGGGACAGTAAAGTCAAAACTTAAAATTAATGTAAATTTTGATGCTAAAGTGCCCGATTTTTAAAAATTTGATTAAAAACAGGGGCACTTTAATTCATCAAAATGTACATTTCACTCCTGTTGTGAAAAATACTTACCTTTTAAACTTGACAGCAGCTCCAGCTTCCTCCACCCGTCGCAAGCCATTTCTGACGTCAGAAATGATGGATAGATCATCCTCCAATTCCCCCCCCCCCGGGGGGAATCAGTGTCTGATTCAACGTCGTGATTGGAGGAAGCCGGATTCCTCATTTTAAACCCAGGAAGAGGCTTTGCGACGGCGGAGGAAGCTGGATCGGCTGTCAATATTAAAACGTAAGTATTTTTTTACAACAGGAGTGTAATGTAAATTTTGATGAATTAACCCCTTAACGACTGAGGACGTGCAGGGTACGTCCTCAGAAAAAAGGCAGTTAACGCCTGAGAACGTACCCTGCACGTCCTCAGTGTGGAAAGCAGCTGGAAGCGATCCTGATCACTTCCAGCTGTTTTCCGGTTATTGCAGGATGCCTCGATATTGAGGCATCCTGCAATAACATTGTTTACCCCTCCGGTGCAGAGAGAGCCACTCTGTGGCCCTCTCTGCACCGGACATCGATGGCCGCATTCGTTGGTGGGTGGGAGCTGAAGTGGGAGGTGGGTGGGCGGCCTTCGATGGCTTCTTGGTCAGAGAGGGGGCGGGATGGGGGGCGGGATCGCCGGGGGCGCGCACGGGCGCGCGCGTGCACGGGGGTGGTGGGCGGGCGCGTGCACGGGGAGGGAGCGGGTGGGAACCACTTACACTACAGAAAGGTTTTTTTTTATTATGGGGAGAAAGGAGGGATAAAATCCCTGATTAAAGTAATCTAAGGGATCTGGGAGGGGGTGGGGGATTAGTCTTGGGGGGGGAAGCTACACTGCAGAAAAAACAAAAATAAAAAAAAATAAAGACATTTTTACATGCAAACTGGGTACTGGCAGACAGCTGCCAGTACCCAAGATGGCCCCCAATAAGGCAGAGGGGGAGGGTTAGAGAGCTGTATTGGGGGGGATCAGGGAGGTTGGGGGCTAAGGGGGGAATCTTACACAGCAGCATATGTAAATATGCTATATATAAAAAAAGGATACCTTTTATTTTAGTACTGGCAGACTTTCTGCCAGTACTTAAGATGGCGGGGACAATTTTTGGGGTGGGGGAGGAAAGAGAGATCTTTGGGAGGGATCAGGGGGTCTGATGTGTCAGGTGGGAAGCTGATCTCTACACTAAAGCTAAAATTAACCCTGCAAACTCCATACAAGCTACCTAATTAACCCCTTCGTTGCTGGGCATAATTCACGTGTTGTGCGCAGTGGCATTTAGCGGCCTTCTAATTACCAAAAAGCAACACCAAATCCATATATGTCTGCTATTTTTGAACAAAGGAGACCCCAGAGAAGCATTTACAACCATTTGTGCCATAATTGCACAAAATGTTTGTAAATGATTTCAGTGAGAAATCTAAAATTTTGAAAAATTTAACGTTTTTCTTTATTTGATCGCATTTAGCGGTGAAATGGTGGCATGAAATATACCAAAATGGGCGTAGATCAATACTTTGGGTTGTCTACTACACTACACTAAAGCTAAAATTACCCCAAAAAGCTCCCTACATGCTCCCTTATTAACCCCTTCCCTGCTGTGCATAATACACGCATGGTGCGCAGTGGCATTTAGCGGCCTTCTAATTACCAAAAAGCAACGTCAAAGCCATATATGTCTGCTATTTCTGAACAAAGGGGATTCCAGAGAAAAATTTACAACCATTTATGCCATAATTGCACAAGCTGTTTGTAAATAATTTCAGTGAGAATCCTAAAGTTTGTGAAAAAATTTGTGAAAAAGTGAACAATTTTTTTTATTTGATCGCATTTGGTGGTGAAACGGTGGCATGAAATATACCAAAATGGGCCTAGATCAATACTTTGGGATGTCTTCTAAAAAAAAATATATACATGTCAAGGGATATTCAGGTATTCCTGACAGATATCAGGGTTCCAATGTAACTAGCGCTCATTTTGAAAAAAAGTGGTTTGGAAATAGCAAAGTGCTACTTATATTTATTGCCCTATAACTTGCAAAAAAAAGCAAAGAACGTGTAAACATTGGGTATTTCTAAACTCAGGAAAAAAATTAGAAATTATTTAGCATGGGTGTTTTTTGGTGGAAGTAGATGTGTAACAGATTTTGGGGGACAAAGTTAGAAAAAGTGTGTTTTTTTCCATTTTTTCCTCATATTTTATATATTTTTTTATAGTAAATTAGAAGATATGATGAAAATAATGGTATCTTTAGAAAGTTCATTTAATGGCGAGAAAAACGGTATATAATATGTGTGGGTACAGTAAAAGAGTAAGAGGAAAATTACAGCTAAACACAAACACTGCAAAAATGTAAAAATAGCCTTGGTCCCAAATGGACAGAAAATGGAAAAGTGCTGTGGTCATTAAGGGGTTAAAGTGCCCCTTTAATTAAATCAGTTTATTATTATCAGTTTAGTTCTTTTAGTATCCTTTATTAAAGAGTAACCCAAGGTGTGCTCAGAGGTTTGCCTGTGTCTCTAGCCATCTAGCAGCAGTGTTTATAGTAGTGTTGAACATAGATTGCTAAAGGAACGTGCACGCTCCTGAGCTCCAATCAGCCTACCTAGCTTTACTCTAGCTGTTCAAAGGATATCAAGTGAACAAAGCAAATTTGATCATAGAAGTAAATTAGAGAGTTGTTTAAAATCACATGCTGTATCTGAATCATGAAAGTGTAATTTTGACTTTACTGTCCCTTTAAACTCAAACAAATCAACACGTTTAAAATCTTTTGGACAAGCTAAATCTTTTTTTTTTTTTTTGGCGGGGGGGGGGGGGTGGGTGTAAGACACAAGAATATTTTTTTCCATCTAAAATGCATCAAAGAAAAATAAAAATAAAGTCATTTTTCCAATTAAATAAATAACCTATCTATTGGCTTTTAAACTGGCAAATCTTTGTTTTTGTTAGTTTTTTTCCACAATAGCTTTCCTGTGTATTCTTGTGAAACAAGCCAGCTAATCATAACAATCATTCTCAGGGAGTGCGGATACATAGTCAATGACTAGGGGTGTCAAACAGAATAAACGGCTTTGGGTGGAAGCATTTTAATGAAAAGCACGTTGTATTCCCTATAAACACATTTACTGGATGCTCTCAGGCACAGTACAGGTAGGAACTAGGTGTCAAGAGTAGCAAACACTTCCTGAACTTCAGCTGTCAATTACATGGCTGAGTCAAAAGGAATTGTGAGAGATCATAACTAAATGCTTCACCACAACTCCCCGACAGTATCCAGAACTGGGAGGCTGCCAGGCTGGGTTCATAGTCTGAGTGGGTTGGGGATGCATTTGGGGCAGCATAATATTAGCTATGTATTAAACCTCATTGCAGAAGAACATTTGTTTAAAAAGAAAAGGCTCTAATGAAGTAAAGCATTTTTACATTAGAATATCCCTTTAAAAAGTAGCAATAAACATCTGCTAGGTTCAGCCACCCTATCTATATTCCTTTTGCTGGTATAACTAAACTAAAACCGTACAGCTGGAGTCAAGCATTTGCCAGGTGCATGTGTTATTTTCTAGCATTAAACTGTTGCACAGATCCATGTGAGATAGACACATGTAGTGTGGATCACTGTTTTGTGTCTGCTTACAAAAAAAGAAACATCTATTTGTTCCACAAGATACTATTGTTCTGCTTAGCTGGTCCCAAACAATGTGTCAAGATTAATTGGATTGGGTTTACAAGGCATAGAACCGGAAACCAATTTAAGCAAAGCTGTTCTTTCCTTCTATCCTACTTTAACTCTAACCATCCTTCTTGCGTTTTGCTTCTGTCCTCCCTCCCTAATCCTCCTTCTCACACTTCTTTCCGATTCTCACAAGGTTTGCCACAGCGTGACCTAACGTGAGCGAATGGTGTTAGGACCAGCTCATGCGAGGAAAAGCAATCCATTTATCATAATCTCAACCAGAAAGGAAAATAACATAGACTCATGCCAAAGCAGGGATTACCGACAGGAGGAATCCAAAGAGGGAGAGAAGCTAGATGAAATTATTCAAAGAAAATAGACAGAAAAGGAGAGGGAGAGACACAGAGAAACGCGGAGAGATACAGAGAGTACAATGAAAAAGAACAAAGAACAGGAAGATTTACTTTAGGATTAATGGGGAAGGATATTTAGACTAATATATTGAGTAAAAAAACAAATGCATATATAAGCAGTTAGCAATCAACCTCCTTGTATTGCAGGTTAGGTTTATACTATACACAGTGGCACATTTTGGCCTAGTCCGACTAAGGGCTCGATTATATAAACTTCGCCTGCTTAAAGCCACTTTTTCTCACCGACTCTCGCAGGGCTGCCCCGGTGGAATGATTGTAAAAAAGGGGCAGTCCCTGCGAGTGTCGACATGGCTCCTATTAAAAGTATTGGAGCTTGCTGGATAGGGACACTTTGCTCCTTAGAGTGAAGTTAGCAGGGAGAAGGGGGGCACATTAAAAATAAAATCCTGCAGCCAATATAACTCACATTATGCTGCTTTCTGCATAGAGTATCTTACATTTGCCTATATTTTTGTATATATATATATATATATATATATATATATATATATATATATATATATGTTTTTCTAATAAGGTTATAATTATTTTGAGTGTTCTGAGAAAAGCTCGCCCCCTTTTAGTTGGCGAGAAAAAACTGTGATATCTGCAGTGCGAAAATCTTTATAGAATTACGCTGGGATTAGAGAGACATTTTCATATACGCCCATGTTCAGCCCATTTTACGAAAAAACAACAATTACGCTTTGCATTTTGTATTTATAAGTTCAAATTTCTGTGTGATTTTTGCACATCCGGTGTACTACAATTACGATTTACGATATGCATATTTAATTGGATTTATTCCTTTGTAAATTACATACAATTTTAACTTTTTTTGTTAACATACGATTTTTTGTAAATAATTTTGTTACGATTTTTGATGCACCTTAACAATACAATTTTTTCCTACTTATTTTTGTGTGAATGGTTCAAATATTTGTTTTGTATGATGTTTAAAATACGAATTTTGTTGTGCGCATTTCACATGAAAATGCAGTATACGCCCCTTAGCGAGACACCCTGTTTTCAGAGTAGAAAGTGGCTTTAGATCATTCCACCAGGGAAATAGAACGCTGGCAAGCATTCTTTAATAATCTCGCCAGCCCAGAGAGCTTTCAATCATCGAGCCCTAAGTCTGTGTGTAGAACAACAAGATTTAGTGGTACAGCACATTTAGAGTAGTTATTTATTGGTATGATACATTCTTATTTGCACTGCAGATGTTTCATTTACATATTTATTTTACAAATCAATGTTCTGAGATTGACTAGCTGGGGGGGGGGCACAGTAGGATTGAGACTGTCTGAGGTTTCATATTTGAATGGCAGAACTAATGTTCCCCTTGATATTCTGGCATTCAAAGCACATGTAGAAACTAGCCTTAACCCCAAAAAAGTGTTTTCATTATTGCTGTATAACTCATGTAGCTGTGATTGTGAAAGTTTAATATTTGAATTTCATGTCCATTTAATCCTGTGTGTGTTACCAGACGAAATAAATGTTAATCTCTGTTGTGTATGTGTCACTAGCATGAGGGGGTTAAATATTGTGCTATATATGTGTATTACTGGCACAAAGAAGTTAATCACTATATTTAGCAGTGGGAATTATGTGGCAGACAAGATATAAATTGGTTTAGGTGGAACATGTCTGTCGCTAGAGAAGCCTTCTCTTAGATCACCTGCACTGACTGCATTACCATATCAAACATACAACTCCTATCACACTAATAATACATATGACACAGCTATACTGTAACCCCACACTGCCATCACTGGTGGGATATAATGTGATTTTAGAGGTGCGGGTGGTGTCGGAAATTAAAAGGGACATGGTGCTTAAAATGTTCTTTAATGTAAAAGAAACAGTAGCAGATTTGCTACAAATATATTTTGTTCATGGAAAATAATGAAGTAAAACTGTGTAAATGTAAACAAAAACTAAAACTATCAGCAAGATACTAACTCATGCCTGACAGGGACAACTGGTATATTCCGTTTAAATGTTATGTCTATTTAAATAAAGTAAGCAGGGTTTTGCCCTATAAGACATTTGCATGTAAAATAGAACTCATGCAGCATTTTATAGTAAGGTTTGAGGGGCTTTATTAATATATTTATTGTAACTGTTCATAACTAACAAAAAAAAAAATGTGGTAGGTTTAAATTATTCACTGTGATATCGCCCTAAAAAAAAAAGAGATTGTTAACATGTCAGCAAGGCTCTGATGAGACTTTTAACAGCACAGCAAAGAGATTGGAACACCTGCAATTACTACACAGCATGAGAAACGCCGATTGACTCAGGATAATGGGAGTGCTGGAAACCAGGCCTGTGAAAGGATAACTATCACCATGCTGATCTACAGCAGATATAGTGGCATCTGCAGTTTGATAGATATATATTTTACTAATAATTTTCCTACGTTAGAATGTTATATTGCCTCTCTTAATCAAACACTTATCTAAGGGTAGTTGCCTACTACTAACAGTCATATTATTAAACACTTTAGATCACAAAAGTAACTACTGCAGTCAGACACCTGAACAAGGGGACCAGCCCAGTTGCTGGCATCAAAATGATAAAAAAGATAACATTTAACTGTCACTACTGATTACCTGTACTGCATACCTGACCTTCAGCTTCCCAGAGGCGCACAACATTAGGCTGTACTGACTGAATGGCAGTGAAATCTACAAGATACCCCTCAGGAGGGGTTCCAGAAAGCCATCATGTGAGGTAAACATTTGATCAGCCCTGGTGATCTTGTTGTTACATGCCCAGCTGCCCTTGTGGTCATGCTCAATTAGGTTTAGTGGTTTGCAGGCATCTTGCAATGTTATGAACAGTTTGCCGACACTTAACTCCAACACTAAAGCTTTGGTTTTTACATCCAATAGATTTTCTATTTATTTAACACAACTTTTGGGTTAAAAGGGATTTGTGGTTCTAGGTTATCTTGGTGTAAGAACCGAGAGATTAACCCCTTCAACACTGGGAATTGGAGAGAAAAACTTGTGCTAAAAAATGATTTATTATGGTGAATGCCAGCATAGCTATTGGCTAAGAGGTGGAAACGTCACCTCAATAAAAAAAACTGAGCTGTGCCTTGGGTGGCTGTAGGCGCTTAGGTCAGCGCGGAAGTTGCAGCGAAATAAAGGTAGCTTATTATCAGGGTTTTTTTAAACTGATGAAGGTTGCATTTATTTTTAGTGATGGTAAGTCCAAGCTTTTTTTAAATGCTAGAATTTACCATCTATCATATGGGCACCCTTGGAATACACTGTCCACAGAAGGCACGGACGGGAGTGTATTTATATGCTCAGTTTTCATTTGTAAGAAGCCCTCAACTGGATATAGACAAAAAAAGCTTAGCCTGTCCAATTAAAATGTCAAACTGATTTTATCTTGTGTGTCTTTCATCATGTGAAAATACAGAGCTCATGTTACAGAAGCATCACAAATATGGCATAAAACAGCAGTTCCCGAAGACTGTTGCTTTGTTATATCCATTCTTTTTACATAATACACTCAGCTCCACAAACGGTCTCTTACTTTAGGGGCTGATGACATTACAGATGACGTGTGTGTGAATATATATATATATATATATATATATATATAAATAAATGTGCGTGTATATTGTATGTTATCTTCTTTTACTATGTGTTTAGCTCCTTCAAAAGTGGACAACCCTATTCTGCTTCAGATGATGATATGACCAGTGATGTGAGCATACACTTTGCATAGGTGAAAGAAACCGTAAAACTGCTTTTATTATTATTATTATCATCATCATCAGGTATTTGTAGAGCGCCAATAGATTCCGCAGCGCTGAAAAGAACTGAAATGCCCAAACAATTTTTTATTTTTTTTACCTCAGAATTTCCCTTTAAAAAAAAAGCAAATATTCCACGGCCTTGAAAAGTGCTACACCACTTTACTGTGATACAAAGTCATGTCTGTGTGATAGAGGGCAAAGGACGGCACTAGTGGATCATTTAACCCTCTGCAGAACCACTACTTCCATCTCTAAAAGGGCATCATAGTTTTTCAGTGGCAGGAAGATTAATATTTTGTTTATTAGTGTATAAAGGATACCATCACCTGATGCATTGTAAATTTATTTTAGTCACTTTTAGAACTGGGAATGACTCTATTCCTGTTAATATAAAAGGAGGTCCACTAGACTACAGAACAGTTTATCTACAATTATAATTCACTAGCCCCTGAACTAATTAATCGATCATGTGATTCCTCAAATTAAATTTTGGGTAAAACTCACGTTAAATTAGCTCAGTTTATGTAATTATCTTGATTGAGCCTTTAAGTAAACATAAAACAAATATTAACGTTATTAAACAACTAGAAAACGTTAAAACACAACATATGCTGAATATTTAACAAAGTTTTCTATAAACATAGATATTAATATCAAATTTTACATAAGACCAACAGTGGGCAATGATGCTTTTCACTGACCTAAACTATTTGCAGTGTCTACATTTTCAAGTATCATGATTAACACTGTATTCTCCCACACCAGATCAGCCTCTCTCTCCTTGAACGCAAACCTCATAGATCATAATACCCTGCACATCAAACACACTTACTTTGATTCATTACATCATCACTCCTTACCCATTATCCACCTTCTCACTCATAAGCAATATCATAGATCACCACTCCTTGAAAAACACACATCCACTCACTGATTGCCCCCCTCATAAATCATCTCTCTGCAGGTCATCAACCACATCACCCACCCCTCACTAATCACTATCAACCCTGAAGCATAGGCTAGGATGTGTATTCTTACACACTTACTGATGAGTCACTAGCCTAAACTCTTTCATAAACTTGCTTCTATGCTCTCCGATTACCCAAGGAATGTGAGACTTTTCAGGTTTTCTGATCCATGTTCAGATGTTCAAGAAATAGCCTAAAGAAAACATTCTTAATCTGTGATGTTAATGCAGAGGTTTGATGCCTGTATAGACACATAGATAGACAGAAAGTAAAGACAGGAGATCAGTACTGACAGAGAATATAGAAGTGATTATATTCCAGGAAGGATACTTGAAATGCATTTTTACATTCTTTTTGAAATAGTAGGCACTGCTTCCCAATGGTTGTCCTGTAATGAAGAGCATTAGTTTGTGAGCTTGTCAGAAACACTTTTTTGTTTGTCTCTGCAAGTTATAGGTCAGACCATTAAAACTTTCTATGCTGTAAACAAGCTCCAGCCACACTTTGTGTGTCAGTCATTAGTAGTGACACTTGGCAGCTGTGTCCTCATTAGTAAACAGCGAGATGGGGATTTCTGTGAGCTCCAAAAGGATTTCCAGACCAAGCTTCAATCCCTATTTATTAACCTTTCTAAAGGTGACTTGGTACAGACCTCGTCTTGCATACACTCCCAAACTCTTGAGCATATACAACCTCTCTCAAGCTGTCTCTAGGGAACTGTAGGGCTCTTACAGGTTGTGGTCACTTTTATACGATTATCAAACCTAGAATACAAATCTGTGTGGAAAGTCTGCTTCTTTCAAGCACATGTCAATCCACAAAGGTGTCATAATTGACCCAGGTATTCTGGGTAGCTATATGTAGATGATTTAAAGGGACATTCTAGTGTAAAAAAAAGATGAGTATCTGTTTCTCACTACAGGCCTGATTCTGTAAAGTCCCTCAGCATGGAGTGATATCATTACTCAGAAATTTGCAGTCGGTGACCTCATTCATTCATCTAAAAATGGAAGCAAAATCTGCAAACCCCAGAGAATGGTGAGCTTCTTTTTTTGAAGTGCATACTAATAAAATAGATATTTTAACCCCTTAACTACCATGAATTACCTTGTATGTCGCTGGTCCTTAAGGTTTTAATAGTGCAGAGGACACTGTGAGCAGTGTGACTGCGCTATTATACCCTCTTTCCTGCTGGCCACCGGATAAAGCGTAGTATCACCGCTGGCAGCGAGACTGCGCTATTAATAATGCAATCCCCATAGAAAGACCAAGAATGTACAGGGTACGTAGCTGGTCCTTAAGGGGTTAATGCGATTTACCTTGCATTGGCTGGTAGTTTTGCCTACACATCTTTATCTTTTTAATTACACTATATAGTAATATTTATGTAGGGTACGCCTTTTAGCAAGATACACAACTAACACTGACAGATCTTTTAAAATAATTTTACAGCAACTTTAATGGTACATTATAATGCAAAAATTACACAGTATAATTAATTGGAAAATGTTCTTTTTGCATTACTGACTCAAGCTTGCTATGAGTTTAATGTCCACAAAGGGGTTGTTCAAGAAATAGCCTAAAGAAAACATACCTACCAATCAACAGCTGTTTCTGCTTGAGAGCTGCAAAGCTTCAGATTCCCAAATGGGACTTTAAGAGCCCCATTTATCAAGGGATCGGAGCGCTGTTGGTTGCAGGTTTGCATTAGCGAACCTGTACCCAAGATTTAAGAAGCAGCGGTCATTAGATCGCTGCTTCTTAAACCACTTTGCGACCTGTTATGTGGCATGTGTCAATCCCCCCCCCCCAGACTTTTACGACCGAGGAGATTGACAGCCCTTGCTCGTGTGTGCAATTAGCTGCACGTGATCAGGTGGCGGCATTGCACACTCGCCATAGTGTGCAATGGTAAATGCAAGCAGCGTATTGCTGCCCACTAGACACGAAGCTGAGTGGACAGGGGTGAAAAAGTATGCCCCTGACCGCCTTACCTATGTGTTTTACCTCTTTTTGACATAAAATAATCAAGACAGTAAGTCAAGAATTGCACATTCATATAATTTAGAGCATGTAATTTATTGTTTCCTAATGTCACTTTAACTATGTGTTTAACTCATAGTTAAAGATGTGCTTCAAGGTGCTCTGTATTGCACGGGTTAATCCCATATTGTGCATTTGGTTAATAAAATGCACTTACATTTTATTTTTACAAAGAATGACCATTTAAATGGGGTTTTGCATATGACAAACATTAATGTAGCAACATTTACTTAGTGATTTATTTTTGTTGTTTACTGCTATATAGAAAGAGTGACACACACACACAATCACTTACCAGCAGAAGTGGTAGAGGCACATACTGTAAAGAAATTAGAGAATTTCCGGCCATGCATAGGAAAGAATTAATGAAAATCTTTTTACGTAGGTTGAAGAATGATCAGAGCAGATGGAAATTTGTGATGGTTTAAGAAAATACATTTTATTTAATGAAATAAAATTGTATTCTTTAAACATGTAAAGAGGTTTCATTAGTGAAAGAGAATGAAAGGAAATGCAATCAGTAATCAACGCACGGATTGCAAACGCTCACTTTCCTATATTCAGTTTCAATTTTACCCACTGTTTAAAAATGTGTTTTACATGCACTTAATTGGACAAAGAAATGAACAGGAAGACGAACCAATAAATATAGTCTAAGTTGCGGAATGAAAAAGCCGGCAGATGCTGATACAGCAAGCCATGATTTTACAAGTCATTTGAAATAAGGATGGCATGATGAGAGAAAGATGAAAAATTAAATATTGAGCTTCGGAGTCATGTTAAAATTCTTTTGTTATTAATGATGTTGGTCAAGATGTATATAATTCCAGGGAGAAATGTAATCAGCTTCCAGGTAACCAGCGGCTGATATATTAATTTCCGCGCTGCATGCTAAGTGATTCCACCACATGCTGTGAGTCTCTCTCTTAACCATCCTGTTGTCTAATAGCTTTCATTCTCTCCCTCTCACCTTCATTTATCTCCATTTCACTCTATCTTGCTCATTCTCTTCCAACCTCCCCCACCCCATTGCCCCCCTCTGTTTTGTCCGTATGCAAAAGGAGTTTGTCATAGACATAAATTGTATAGAAGCAAAGCAATCAGCAGTCTATTATTTTTCAAGGACAAACATGTCTATCTTAAAGTTGTTTATTTTCTTCCCTTTTTCGGCTGTTCTGCCTGTAGTATCTCATTGTGCCATTTCTTTTCAATAGCGTATATTATCCATCTCGAAGGCAAGGTTGTTTGAAGTGTTGAACAATTGTAAACTTTAAATCCAGGCATATAACGCGCAACCTCTCACAATTGGCAGAACAATTAGCATATTAAAAAAAAGTATGCTTTTATTAAAGGGGCGGTTTTAATTTATCAGTAAATATAAAGTAACAGATGCACCACAATGTACTCTATGCAGTGACAACATATGCTACGCATAGGTTTGATCTGATATAAAGGTTTTTAACCTACATTTTTACCCCTATGTAATAATTCTTACCTTTAAAGGGACATGAAACCCACAATCTTTCTTTCATTATTTTGATAGAGCATACAATTTTTAAAAAGTTTCCAATTTACATCTATTATCAAATTTGCCTCGTTCCCGTGTTAATCTTTGTTGAAGAGATATCTAAATAGGTCGCGTGCACATGTCTGGAGCATTGCCCGACAGGAAATAGTGCTGCCATCTAGTGCTCTTGCTAATGTATAACATTGTTGCAAAACTGCTGCAGACACGTGCACGCTGATGAACTTACCGTCCGGGTTTTCAACAAACGATACCAAGAAAAGAAAGAAGAGTTGATAATAGAAATAAATTAGAAAGCTGTTTAAAACTGCATGTTCTATCTGAATCATGAAATAAAAAATTGGGTTCTATGTCCTTTTAAGAAGTCAACAACTCATCTCCACTTTTTTCTTTTTTTTTTTTTTAAAGGGACATGAAACCCCAGATATTTCTTTCATGGTTTAGACAGAGCATGCTGTTTTAAACAACTTTCTAATTTACTTCTATTATCACATTTTTCTTCATTCTCTTGGTATCTTTTGTTGAGAAGCAGAGACGTAAGCACAGCACGTGTCTGGAGCACTTTATGGCATCAGTTTTGCAATAATGTTATCCATTTGCAAGAGAATTAGATGGCAACACTATTTCCTGCCATGTAGTAAACACCTACCTAGGTATATCTTCAACAAAGAGTATCATTTGATATATATTGATAATATAAGTAAATTGGAAACACTTCAAATGGTATGCTCTGTCTGGTTCACAAAAGAAAATGTTTGTTTTTCATATCCCTTTAAAGCCAATCAGTCACACAGCATGCTCCCGTGCCTCGGCTATATGCACAAGCTGTGCAGTCTATATCCTTGTGTGTATAGCAGAGGCGCTGGAGCACACCTCTTGTTTAATCAATAGTGTGTGGTACAGCTTCTGACTGGCTGTGCCACCTGCCTTGTCACAGATAAAAGACTGCTTAGATGGGCGGCTGGCTCCTTCAAGATAAGAAACAGTACAGAGGGTTAAAAAGGTAGACTAACACTTTATATCAGGTCAGACTTGGCATACATTTTCACTGCACTGATAATATCGCAGTGCTTACGTAGACTTATGCTTACTATCACTTTAGGATCAGGACAATGTAATTAAAGGGACATAACATTTAAAAAGCATTGTTGGCCATATAGTGTAATGACACACACACAGATTGTTGGTGTCATTGTGCACAGCATCACCAGCATTGACAGAAGGGGTCACCAGGGTTGCAAGCTGTCCTTCATAAAAATAATGGATGACCAGAATTTAAAGGAGGAAAGAAGTAGGTGGACTTTTGATTAGATCTCAGATCAATTCCCATTGCCTTGCAGCTCTTGTCAGTTGTTTGTTAGTTCCACAGCCCTATAGCCCCTTTCTGTTATATATACACATATGAGCTCAGGTTAGACCCACATGACTGTCCAGTTAAATACTGGATAACTGTCCACACTTAGTGCTCCCCAAAATGGAATGACCTAGCGACGAGTCAAATGCTGACACAGCTTACCAGGAGTAGTTGTGAAAACTGTGGAATACTGTTATGCCACTTTAAATATAAATCTACAGTATTTGATCTCATTTAAACAGATTTTGAATTAATTCTCCTGCCCCTAATTACCAGGAGTGCAGATTGGGACTGGGCTTTAAATCCTTGGGAATGTTTAGGGACAATATCTAATTTTCTTCTGCTCCAGAATATAATCTTGTTCTTCTTGCATAATTAAAATAGATTTCAAATTATAACTATAAATTAAACAAAGATAATCTGGTTATTGTGAGTTTTAATTTTAGATAGGTGAAATACATAAAAATATTATTTTAGCTGGTGACAAATTTGTAGGAAATGTAGAAACCAGTGAGAATGTTACAGTGCCTAATACACCCTTTTAAAGGGACAGTAAACACAGTGGGGCCGATTTATCATCGGTCTGTCCATCATGATCCGCTCAGCCCGTCATGATCTGCTCAGCTGTAGGCATTTATCATTCCACAAGCAGTTCTTGTGAACTGCTTGTGCAATGCCGCCCCCTGCAGATTCGCAGCCAATTGGCCGCTAGCAGGGGGTGTCAATCAGCCCGATTGTATGAGATCGGGTGGATTGATGTCCGCAGCCTCAGAGCAGGCGGACCAGTTAAGGAGCAGCGGTCTTAAGACGGAAACAGGGGCTCTCATCAAATAAAGCTCATCCATAACGCTGTAATTTAGAAAAATATAATAGTCGTCTCTGTGTTGCAACACCATTTTTATATGATCTGATTTTATGTGTATATGCATGTCCTCTATAAGTATACTTGTCTGATCCAATTTGGATATTTTTATATTTGTTGCAGTAGCAACCTGTTCCCCTATATTACATTGCATAATACATTGTCTTTTATTAGTCATCTTAATACCATCCTCTATTTATTTCTCACACCATTGACTTTAACACTAGTGCTATTTTTAGCGCCCCACTTATATTACAATTTTTTTATATATATACATCAAACCTGTCCTATAAGCTATTTCTGGATTTCACTCCTTTTCATGCTCATACTCCCCCTTCCATGCTCAATGCACCTTCCATACTCCCCCTTCATATTCATACTCCCTTCCATACTCATACTCCCCCCTTCCATGCTCACTCCCCTGCACCTTCCATACTCTCCATTCATATTCATAAACCCCCTTCCATGCTCATATTTTCCCATCATACTCCTCCTTTTTATGTTCATACTCCCCCTTCCATGCTCAATGCCCCTTCCATGTTCCCCCTTCATATTCATACTCCCTTCCATGCTCATACGTCAATATAAAAATATATAAATAAAATCTCATGGTGTTTACTGTCCCTTTATTATGGAACAAACATAATTTCCATGTAGCTACATGTAGAATAAACCAACAAATCAAAAAAGAAGTTTTGGTGCTGTGGCTTCCAGATCTGTAGGGATAACAATTACCATATATACATCAAACCTGTCCTATAAGCTATTCCTGGATTTCACAAAAGCAAAAGGGCCCTTCCAGTCAGAGAGCGAGTTAAACAAATAGCAACCTCCATCTGACCTTACCTCTGTCATCACCTGTGCATCAGACAATGTGCTGGTATGAAGGACTGAGCAGCCGGGGACAGATCAGACAAAGACCATGAGTACACAGGAAACCCCACAGCAACATACAAAGCAAACAAAGATGTACAGAACGTCAAACCTTTCAAGTCATTCTAATGAAGCTAAATAAGAATGTATTCTTTGATAATTAGTATGATGCAAGACATTCTTTACAAAAACAAAAGTATAAAACTAAATTCAGTTTCTGTTGTTTATTTGGTTGCAGTAGGAACCATGTTTTAATGTTTATTAAACCACAATGTAACAAACCCAATGTACACACCATATTCAGCAACAATATACTTACAAACTGCACCCAACAGTGACACATTGACCCCAATGTACTAAAGGACAGGCGGACAAAGTTCCCAACGAGGCAATCTGTCCTCCTATCTTTACTACAGGCCTGAAGCTAACTTTACCATGTGTTTAACTCCTTTGTGGGGATACATAATAAATTGTTCTAGATTATAACTGTTCCCTTTAAATTAGATACCTCAAATCCTCTTATAAAAAAAGGCCTTACCTTCATTATATTGGCAGAGGAATTCACTAGCTGCCAGCACAATATTTGTATTGCAGTGTCTTATTCTGTGACCTTGCCTGTCTTTGTGTTCTGCCTTATTTGTCATCAGTCTTTAAATGCTTTGCAATATGGGTCACCTGCTGCTTCTCTAAAGAACCTGTTTTTTAGTGCAATTGTAAAGCTCTCAGTTCTGTTTCATTTTATCATCACTCTGTATTACTTTATTTCTGGGGGGTTTTTTCCTGTAGGATTTAGGCACCAGCTGTTTTACCTAAGAGGAATCCAAACACTGAGAAAACAGGTGTAGCAGCAAGTGATATCTTCCTTCCCCTATCTGTGAGCTTAACACCTGAGAACAGAAGAGGTATATAGATGACTGCTCTCTGGCCACAAAACTCAATAACTTTATCATTTCTGATAGATGTTTTATTACTGTTTTTACGAGTTGTGTAACTGTTCTTTGGCCCCAGGCAAACATCACTTCTGTTTTTACAGTGAACCTACATCGTCCTCTCTTTTACAGAATATGCTAAAGAGACATAAAGGAGCAATGATAAAATGCTATTATAAGCTAGAACATTTATTGTACTATTACTTCAACAGAGCAATGTATGTGTTTAATCCATTTACTTATTGCACTAATTCTTGAACATAACTATGAATTTAACCCCCGCAACTGGGGTAAAAACAGTTAAAAAGAGACAAACACCTCTTGCTGTGCTTTGTCCCATGCGTCCTAGAGGGGACAAAAAGCAAAATCTGTAACCAATTTTTTTGAAAACTGCCTAAACCAGCTTTTTTTGTTTTGCAGCATTTGCAGGTTAAATAATTAGCTTTTTGGCTTTACAAGGAAGTGTGGCACAAGCACAATTTTTACACAAAATAAAGAGGTGTTTAACATCCTTTTAAAGTCAGTTCTAGACCAGCAATGCTCTATTGGTCCGGAGCTTGACATGTTCGCTAAGCCAATCAGTAGAGGCGTAAGCTGCCAATAAACAACTGTTTACAGCTCAAAATCACAGTGTTTGCCAGTGTGGAGCTGACTTTACTCCTCTGGTAGGCAAAACAAGGAGAAAGGACAGTACATCCAGACCGGATCGGGTACACATCCCATGATCTATAAACAGGCTCAGCTTTGGTTGCTATAGTACTCACATAAAGATACACTATTTACAGAGTCACAGGCAGTTATCCCCGGGCCTGCCTAGGTGCAAATGCATAGGGAGAATTACAGAAACAGACACTGCAGTACACACATAAATAAGTCCAGCACTCGTGTACAAGCTCTCAGCTAGGATTAAAAGCAAAACTGAAAGATTAGTTACCGCATTTGGCCAAATGGGACAAGCCCAAGTACCACATCAAGGTCTCTTCCACATACCTGGGTCCCTAATACAGCCACACAACTGCAGCCACGAAGACAAATGCAAGCTAATAATCAAACAAACTGAGAACAAGTCAGGGTTCACAGACTTATGTAATCACCCTGGGCATAAGCAAAACAAGGAGAAAGGACAGCACATCCAGACCGGACCAGGTACACATCCCATGACCCATAAACAGGCTCAGCTTTGGTTGCTATCGTACTCACATAAAGCTACACTATTTACAGAGTCACAGGCAGTTAACCCCGGGCCTGCCTGGTTGCAAGTCCATAGGGAGAATTACAGAAACAGACACTGCAGCACACACATAAAAAAGTCCAGCACTCACTCCCAAGCTCTCAGCTAGGATTAAAAGCAAAACTGGAAGAATTAGTTACCGGTTACTCCTCCAGTATTGACTTGTTTTTATATATTATTATTTCTCCTCTTCTATGTATCAGTTTCATTGTGTACCCATATTCATGTTGCTAGTGCTATGGAAATTGAACACTATTTATAAATAAATGATAAGCAATTATCATCATCAGTTCAATAATTGCTGTAGTGTGTTAGAGTATTTTATTCTTGTTCCTTGATGGCCCTAAACTGTACCTAGGTCATTTATTCTTGCACAGCTAGATGGATAGCTTCACAAATAGGGGTAGAGTGGATCATAATCTTTGGTTTTTATTTTTATGGTTATCTTGGTATATGTGAGGATGCCTTGCAATGCATTGCAAAATGATGGTCCTGATGTAATAAATACATTTAAAAAAATGACATTAGACAAGCTGAGACAAGTTGGAATTAATACTATAGAAAGCTATTTATTGAAATGTCGTCATGGCTGAAAAGAAGGGATAAATGCTCAGGAATTTGGGGAATGTTCCAAATTCCTTGCATTAAAAATTAAAAAGGGGATTAGGAAAGGGAGGAGGATTGTATGAGAATGTGATTTCAGCTCAAGTTAAAAGCCACCTGTTCAAAACTAGAGCAGGCTAAGACCGTTGTTGTTTTATCTCCTATTATTTTATTATCTAATAGAAATAAAGCACCACAGCATCTTACAGAGCTGCATAAGTGAGAACCGAATAAGAAAATTCAGAGACGGGAAAATCAAGTAGTACAACACGACTCTTTTATAGAAAACATTCAATGGATTAGGGGGTCAATTTACTAAACGCCGGGCGGACATGATTCGCTGTAGCAAATCATGTCCGCCCTGCATTGCTAAATGCCGACAGCGTATATGCTGCCCCATGCACATTTGTGGCCAATTGGCCGCTAGCATGGGGTTTCAATCATCCTGATCGTATCTGATCGGGACAAGTTAAGAAGAAGATCTGAAAATTCAGTTTTCAGATCGCCGTAAACTATGGGCAGGGAAAACAGCACCCACTGCTTATTTAATCGCCCCCCAGCGGTCTGGCCAAAACAAGCTAATTATCACTTATGATGTAAAGTAGCAAAAAGAAAAAGAAAAAAGAAAACACAAGACACGTCAAAGTCTAGATAAACATAACTAATGTTTCAGACATGAGAACTTGTTTTAGGAGAAGGATAGTCAATATTTTATACAGGATAATCAGTCTGCTTTAATTATTGCAGTAGAACTTATCTTCAGATCTTATATATTATATCATTAAACTATAATTTTATTTTATTAGATTACAGCAAAGATTTTTAAAAAATAAATGGAATTTTATCTCCCATATTTCACAGCATACTGAGGTAGGCTTAGGAGCATTTATATCTGATGAGCTCTACTTAGCAGCTGTGTTTGCAACAATGATATATATATATATATATATATATATATATATATATATATATATATATATATATATATATATATATATCTCTCAAGATGTGCACATTTTTCAGTATGCACTCATGAAAAGGAACTGAGTTTCAAGAAAGGGTCATTTTAATATAAAAAAAAAATGTTTTCAATAATTGTACAATCTGAATCGTCTCAATTCACTTTAACGTGCACATTTTCATCAGAACATTTAAAAAAAAGCTGAAAAAATTACAATTTAAAAGGCTTTAAATATTTTATATATAAAGATTTCCATGTTTTAAACGCCCAGTAAATAGAGTAGAATTGAACAATCAACAAATGCATGATAAAAAGACAATGCAATAGCACTTAGTCTGAACTAATGAATTCATTTATGTATCATAAATTATTCACTGCATTAAAAAAAATCCCATCTGCATACAAAATACATTTTAAAAGCATTTAAAACTGTAATTTGTTCAGGAAATAAGTGATGTTTTGCAATCCTGGGACATGCCCACTGATTTTTTTTTGACTAATCAGGGACAGTTTTAAGCAAGCTTCGGTACATATTATCAGTCATTGTGCAGCAAGTTGGGGTGTCAGGGTTCTGCATTCCATGGTATGCACTTCAGCCTCTCTGGGGTGGAAGTTTGTGGAAACACTACAGGTTTCAAAGTTAAATTACAGGAAAAACATGCAAAATAATTAAATGCACATCCATTGCAAAGTCTTTTTAATTATGCATAAATAAAATATAGGAGGATGTATGCATTTAAAGGACCATTCAACTTAGAATTGAATGCCCTCATAGAATATTTAACATATATGTCAATTATTTGTAGTAAATACACAGTCACTTTATAATTCCTTATGTCTCGGAACATACTCTATATGTTAATGTTGATAACTGTTTCTTTTTCAAAACCGGATAAGATCTGACCTACTACCTGGAAATAAACAGTGTTGTCTCGGAATGTCCTTCTAGCTTATAAACATCACTGTGATGTTCTAAATACAAGTCTCTTCCTTTCCTTTTCTTGTTTAGAATTGTTTGTTTTGTATCCACATTTGGTCCTCTCCTACGCCTGCACTGTGTGTAGGAGGGGGGTGTTTAGTTCCCTGGTTTTGGCTGTGCTATAAGGAATTTATAGAAATTACAGGGGAAAAATAACTGTGAAACCAACTATGCTTTTTTTTTTTTTGTTATATAGCTGGTTTTGTTCCATTCTTTTATTCATAGATTCTAGTCACACAGAAAAGGGCTAGTTAGAGATACTTCAGAAGCGAAGATCTAAGTAAGCAATTAATTAGCTCCAGTCTTACAATGGACTTGAAAAGCAATTGTATAGCTCTAAAACTAGATACAGTAAATATACAACTACACACATGCAGAGTATGCAACACACTGAGCTTAACCTTTGTAAGAGATTCTCATTAGTAGTGATATTCAAATTTAAATGACCTTTAATTGGCAGAACAAATGATCCCCTGGACATTTTCTTTGTCCCACTCAATGTCTTAATGAATGAACATGCCTTAAAGGGACACTCGAGTATGTTGTGTCTTTAATTCACAGAACTGTATTACTGATTAGTATAGAAGGCTTTCTGTATTATGTGCTTTGATTGGCAAAATTGTCTCCTGTACAAAATGTTATTGCTTTAGTGATAACTTTTATGTGCATGTCCTCTGAGTGGCGGAATATTTCAATATGCAGTGGTAACTTTTACAAGTAGAAGAATAAGGCAACAATTCCTCAAACCAAACTTGAAATGTCCTCCTAGGAATGGTTTCCCCATGAGTCAAATTGTATATTTCATTCCATTGAATGTCGATTAAGAGATTTACCCTGAACTCATTGATGGAAATTTAAGTCTATGGGGCCGAATTATCAAGCTCCGAAAGACCGCTACTCCATAACTTGTCCACCTGCTCTGAGGCGGTGGACAGAAATCAACCTGATCGAATACGATCAGGTTAATCGACATCCCCTGCCAGCGGCCGATTGGCCACAAATCTGCATAAATGCAGAGGACATGATACGTACCATGTCCACTCGCACTTTGATAAATATGCCCCTATGAGTCTACAAGTTTACAAAACACAAGTTGAATATTTAAAATGTCAAATGAAACAAACAGATCAATAATTTAAATAAGATTTTTTTTCATGATTTAGGTAGAACATACAATTTTAAACAACTTTCCAGTTTACTTCTATTATAAAAAAATAATAATTCTCTTGGTATGCTTTGTTGAAGGAGCAGCAATGCACTACTGGTTTCTAACTGAACACATGGGTGAGCCAATAACAATCAGTATATATATGCAGCCACCAATCAGCAGCTAGAATCTAGGTTCTTTGCTGCTGCTGAGCTTTCCTAGATAAACCTTTCAGCAAAGGATATCTAGAGAAGGAAGCAAATGAAATAGAAGTAAATTGGAAAGTTGTTTAAAATGGTATGCTCTGTCTGAATCATGACTGCCTAATTATGACTTTACTGTCCCTTTAATGTTTTAAATTAGTTGTAGGTTTGCCAATTCTACTCATTTGGCAAGAGGCAGCTGCTTAGCAGCACCTTCCCAGCTTTTCAGTCATTATATATTCTGTGTTCTACACAATTATCTGCCCAGTACAACCATCAGCCAATCACAAAGTGTACTGAGAAATGCATAGGCTCTAGTGTCCTCGCTGGCTATATCATTTAATAGTTGTACCTTTCAGCACCTCCTGGAGTTGTCAGTGACCCTTAGCATCTCTCCTTATGGGTGATATAGAGATGCAGATGTGAACCTACTGCTCGTTCTGTCTAAGCATCAGTTTCTCCTCCCTGACAAAGTCCATGGAAGCCAAAGTGTGCATCTTGTCTCAGCTGTTCCCCTTGTTCAGAAAAGAACTTCTGGCATGTCATGGCTTAGGTTAGAGAGAACAAAGCCGTTTATGAACTATATATATTATATAAACATATAAATATATACTGGGACAAATATATTATGAAAAATGGCAAACTACTTGTGCTCAAACTTTTAAAATAACATTAAACTCCTTCTGCTTTTGATTAAAAAATGTGCTTTGTCTCACGATCCTTAGGCATGGCAAAATGAAAAATATGTAACCTAGGTTTTAAAAAGCTGCAAATGACCTAAAACTAGCTATTTGATTTGCAGTATCTGCAGGTTACAGAATTTGGCTTTTAGCCTCTGTAGAGAGCGTAGGATGCAATAGCAAGACAGGTTTAAACTTTGCTGAAATATTGCCTGCCTTGTTGGGTGTGCAACCTACACATAAGCATACATAACAATATGTTGCAGATTCAGTTGTCTCTATCTATTAGAGATTTACCAGGAATGTGATGTACAGCTGCAGTGCCTTCATACACGTCTAGCCCAGCAAAGGTTACACAAACCGACTACAGCTCCCTTCTCTATACAAGCTGCGCTGACAGACACTTCGCAGATGCGCAGATCCCAACCTCTGGGAATAACAGGGTCTGCACACAGCACTCACAGCTCTAGATCCAGCAAGAAAGTGAGCTTACAAATGTATTAAGTTATTCTATAGCTCCAGGACATGCATATATGCCAACCCTGTACTGCTTATGTCAATTAAATCCCTTTGATATAGCACACAGTGTGAACCCAGGGTCAGCTGTGTTTTTCAACTAATGCTACCAGTTAAATAAAGAGGTCTTTGCCTCCAGCACTGTAGAGACTGTATATTACAACAAGCACGAGGCGGGGGGGGGGGGGGGGCGGGGGGAGTTAGTTGCTCCAAAATTTACCAGTTAAAGAAATGACGTGCTTATTGGCCTACAAAATATGAAGTAAAAGATGAGTACATTGTTCTAATGCTAAGTTTCTCAATGTGCATGTGCAGGAAGTAGCTGTCAACTAGCAGCCATTAGCAGGAAGTTCCCATCAGCCAATGAGCATTAGTAGAAAGTACACCAATGATAAATACAATTGTATTCATTTTTACAAATGGTTTTACTTCACAATTGTTCCATAAATAACAATAATCAGCAGACATTAAATGCTGCTCTTTCATATAAAAAACAGAAAATGTATAGTACGGTGTCCCATTAAAGGACCAGTCAACACATTAGATTTGCATAATCAACAAATGCAAGATAACAAGACAATGCAATAGCACTTAGCCTGAGCTTCAAATGAGTAGTAGATTTTTTTATAACAAATTTCAAAGTTATGTATATTTCCACTCCCCTTGTACCATGTGATAGCAATCAGCCAATCACAAATGCATATATGTATAGTCTGTGAATTCTTGCACATGTTCAGTAGGATCTGGTGACTCAAAAATTGTAAATATAAAAGACTGTGCACATTTTTTTAATGGAAGTAAACTGGAAAGTTGTTTAAAATTACATGCTGTATCTGAATCATGAAAATTTAATTTAACCTGAGTGTCCCTTTAAGATCAAAAGAGTGGGCTATTGCTTTTTACATCCAAATAGAAGCACCTTCTTGATTCCCAGTTTTGACGGCAATAAACCATCATATTTACAACAATATGCAGCTCATTGTACATTAAAGGACCAGTAAACACAGCAGATTTGCATAATCAACAAATGCAAGATAACAAGACAATACAATAGCATTTACTCTGAATTTCAAATGAGTAGTAGATTCTTTTCTAACACATTTTAAAGTTATGTATATTTCCACTCCCCCTGTACCATGTGATAGCAATCAGCCAATCACAAATGCATATACGTATAGTCAATTCTTGCACATGCTCAGTAGGAGCTGGTGACTCAAAAAAGTGTAAATATAAAAGACTGTGCACATTTTTTTTAATGGAAGTAAATTGGAAAGTTGTTTTACATTACATGCTGTATCTGAATCATGAAAATTTTATAAAACCTGAGTGTCCCTTTAAGTCACTCACTCCTGCTCTGCATATGTTGTCACTGAATTATTTGTACTTGGGACATACCCCCACCACCCCAGAAAGATTTAAGGACACTCATGCATGCAGCACAACCAAGTTCCAGCACATACAGAAGGGTCTCCACGGTATGCGAATCACGTACTTCCTGTTCATTTTGCTAACTTTTACTTAACCTTTTTTATACACAATGTTTTTTTAACCAAGTTTAAGTGCTGCTCTTTCATATATATGACAGAAACATTTTGAGTAATACGTCCTTTTAAAGTAAATTGTTTCAGCATGCAAGTTGCAGAAATTGGTATGAAAATCTTGAATAGATGGAAACTGTTTCAAAATGTTTTAATATTTTTTTTCCTCTGAATTTTTTTTTATCATTCATGTTGGAATGACATGAATAGGATCGATCTATTAAATGCCTAGTGAAAATACTCAGTAATTTAACCTTTTTTCAGAAGTTATTAAAGATGAATTAGGACCATTACCAGCATTTACTTTACTACAGGTTTATGTGAATTAGGTAAGGTAGGTGTGCGTGGGCGGTTTTCCAGATTCTAGCAGTGGCAGAATTAATGATAGAAATAGATGTCCAATGATATCATGGAAAGGGTTTCAAAATAGAAATAGCTATAAAATACAGATGGAAAAACATTTTTCATGCAGGTATAATTACTAAATTGTGGGGGAAAAAATGTGCACCTGTGATTGACGGTGCCGAGCACGTGGTAACAAAAGGGGAAACTGGCATTATTAGATGGGGAGATATCCAGCCGTTTCAAATGACAGCCCATATCGCTGCAGAATGTGTCACTGTTTGCCAATATAGGGCTAGATTACAAGTGGAGCACAAACATTTCACGATCGTTTAAATTGCACTCATATTACAAGTTGAGCTCAATTGCTTGAGCGTAATCATGATTTACACTAGAATGATTATTCAGAGCTGGGGGTAACTGTTTCGCAAAGATAAAAAGTGTCACAAAACACATTACAAAGTACAGTTACACTAATAATAACACTGTCTAATAAAAAATATTTTATAAAATATTGCATAAAAAAGTTATAAGGGCTCAAAGATATGAGGTCTCAGGTGATAGAAAAAAAGGCAGGCAAAGGATTAACATTGAAATACATATACAGGTCCAAAGATTTATGTGTGTGTGTGTGTGTGTGTGTATGTATATATATATATATATATATATATATATATATATATATATATATATATATATATATATATATGTGTGTGTGTGTACATATGTATTTAAGTGTGCATTTACTGTAAATATTTCACATTCCAATGTTCTGCACATAGCAGAGTATGTACTATGTATTTTTACATAATTATATATATATATATATATATATATATATATATATATATATATATATATATATATATATATATATATATATATATATATATATATATATATATATATATAACCAAAATACCATCAGATATATATAGAAATATGTATTTTTTAACAACTATAAAATATTTCACGTCGGGTTAGCGCATATGAGAATATGAGTTTGGGTTTTTCCACTTTTATTCTCCATTGACTTCCATGGGGAGATAGGTTATCTTTTGCGCGACAATCTAATCTCACTAGAAAGCAATAACTTTAATTCTAGTGCAATTAGTGCTCTAGCGAAAGCGCTAAATAGCGCTCCACTTTTAATATGGCCCATAGTAAGCTATTGCTAGAGACGAGCTGTCCACAGACATGTAAATCCTGTTGGTTTCAAAATCATTGTAAACAAACTTTTTTCTTGCAAAAAAACATATATGCATATTTTTGACATGTTTAATTGTGAACTTTTATAAACAGGATATATATTTTTTATTTTTGCATTTAAATGTCCCTTTAATTAAATAAGAAAACCTCAAAAATGGGAATTTAATCCTGAAGTGCCACATAAGGCCCACAGTTCTTGAAATTCCAGTTTTTGCAGATACTAATAAACACACATAGCATTAAAGGAATATTCCAGCCCAAACTTAAATGTACATCAGTAAACGTTACTTAAAATAGTGATAGCTTTTACTAGAAGCAATTATATATATTGCAAAAATGCTTACATTTAAAAGTGAAGCATATCTAAATATGCCGAATGCTACAGTCTTTTGAAAAGTGTATTTGCTCAGAGAGCAGTCAGTGCCTTGTATTGTGCCGGTGATGACTAGATATACTTAATACAAGGCACTAACATCTCTCTAAACAGACATACTGTTTAAAATGCCGGTGCATGAAGCATATTTAGATATGTTTCACATGCACACTAAGCTTTTATTAGAAATGAAAAGTACAAACGCATTGATGTGCATTTCAATTTTGTCTGGATTGTCTTTTTAATTTAGCAAAAAACTGCATTGCTTTTGCAATTAGTTATTGGATAAGCTCTGCTGAGGCCAACAAGGAACATGTATGTAGCATGGTTAGCCTTGCATAGTCTGCATTGTGCACTTCTTGTTCTGAGTCTTAGAACACTCACAGTTTTTAGAATGAAATGTGTGTGGAGGGGGGGGCATTAAAAAAAAAAAAAACTTTCAGTAATTTTATAAACTACACATATGAATTTTATATTACAATCTCATGTGTTCACTGTCCCTTTAAAACATCTAAATGGGAATGCCTGTGTTTCTTTTTTTATTTTTTTTATTTAATACTGAGCTTCTGTTGTGTTTTTCATGTTTTCCTGAACAAAAGCAATTATGTTTGAATCAACAGGACCCAACTGGGTACGATAATGAACCATCTCAAGCCCCACGGCTAAAAAGTTTCGGAGCGATTCAGCCAAGTGGAAACCTGCGGTAAGCAAAGAGATTGTGATAACCTGTGAGGAACAGTTACTCCATTATAACAGGAGACAAACTCTTAGCATTGATTCCCTGCGACAGTTGCTATTCACAACAATGTGTATTATATCTGTATCTATCATATCTGGACTTTCAATCCTAACTAGTCCAGCAATGGTCTAAGTTCTGTTACAAACACTTAAAAAGAATCCAAAATGGATTTGATTAGATGAACTGCTGGATCTTATATGAAACAAAAAAGCCACACTTTCTTGAGAAGGAAATGACTTGGAGCATTCTATTTGAATTGGAATTTTATCAAAGTGTGTAACGGGACAAACCAACAGTAAGCGCAACTATTTATTAATTTTTTAATTTTTTTTTTTTAAATGCTGCACCACAAAAAAAAAAACCCCAAAAAAACCAAATGTGCAATAAAGGTTGAATTGAATGATACATGTGACTTAAAGGGATAGTCTAGTAAAAAAAAAAAAAAAAAAAACTTTCATTATTCAGATAGAGGGGTAGACTTAACAAGCAGCGGATGCTGCAATCTACCCCATAGTTTCAGGTTCCCCTAAAGCAGTCTAAAAACCACTGCTCCTTAACTCGTCCGCCGCCTATGAGGTGGTGGACAGCAAATCATCCCTATCATATACGATCGGGATGATTGACACTCCTGCTAGCGGCCGATTGGCTGTGAATCTACAGGGGACGGCATTGCACAAGCATTTTACTAGGCTGTCGGCATTTAGCGATGTTGGACAGACATGATCCGCTACAGTGGATCATGTCCGTTCTGCATCATAATAAATCGGCCCCAGAGCATGCAATTTTAATCAACTTTCTAATTTACTCCTATTATCAATTTTTCTTCCTGGGTAGCGCTTGCTGATTGGATGGCTACATTTAGACACCAATTAGCAAGCGCTATCCAGGTCCTGAACCAAAGCTTACAATCCATATTTTTAAAATAAAGATAGCAAGAGAACGAAGAAAAAAAAATAAATAGGAGTAAATTAGAAAGTTGCTTAAAATTGCATGCTCTACCTGAATCATGAAAGTTTAATTTGGACTATACCATCCCTTTAATGGACCAGTGTAATTGATTTTTTTTTATTGTTTAAAAAGATAGATAACACCTTTACTATCCATTGCCCAGCTTTGCACAATCAACATAGTTATATTAATATACTTTATAACCTCTAAATTTCTGAATGTTTTCTAAGCCTCTGCAGGCCACCTCTTATCTTAGTGCATTTTATCAGCTTTTCAAAACCAGACAGTCCTAGTTCATGTGTGCTCAGTCCTGAAAAGCTATTTATGAACCAGCACTAATTGGCTAAAATGTATGTTTGTAATTAGCACTGAAATAAGGGGGTAGTCTGCAGAGGGTTAAATACAAGGTCATCATAGAGATAGAAAGTATATTGATATAACAGTGTTGGTTATGCAAAACTGGGGAATGGGTAATAAAGGGATTATCTATCTTTTTAAACAATAACAATTTTTATTGTAGACTGTCCCTTTATCGGCTACAATGAACAAGGAGCACCATTCAGAAACTTGATTAATTTATCTACAACATTTATACAAAAAATACTGTTTTCTTACAATTTATACTGCACCAATAAAGGGACAATAACAGGGCAAGATTATATATTGCGCCACAAAAGGGGCAATAATGGCGTCATTTCATATTGTGCCAAGAGAGGGCAGTAATAGAGCATGATTTCATATTGCGCCAAAAAAGGAGCACCTAAAATGAAGCAATATAGCTACCATCAAACAAGATATGCATACATATGTAACAGACTGCAACAGGTAGCAGGCACCATCTTTGCCCTCTTTGGCACGCAGTATAAATCACAGCCAAATGTAGAAAATTCTCCACATTACTTAGTCAAGCACAAGTCTTCAACTCTCAAATGTAGAAAGCAACAGAGATAAAATGAGTCTTGTCATCCAACCAGAGGTGAAAGGAAAACATTACAATTATTTTGGGAACAAAACAGAGGGCACATTATGAAAAATATTTCCAGGTGCTAATGTCTGTCTGCATTCATCAGGATTTTTATTGAGGTCAATGGGAGACATAGAAAAAATCCAAGTTGTAGTTGTAATCCCCCATAAAATATTTAATAACGTGAGACATTACACATGTATTATTTATTTTGCCTGGTTTTACTCTACTTTGAAAATAAGTTCTACTTCTTCCCCTTTATGCAGATTGAATGAAAAGCCACACTCATGGTGATATTTACTCGACAATGCAACATTCAAAACATAGATTACTTAGATCAGAGCCAATGCTCATTTACATCAGACTTTAAAGGGACACTGAACCCAATTTTTTTTCTTTTGTGATTCAGATAGAGCATGCAATTTTAAGCAACTTTCTAATTTACTCCTATTATTAAAGGGACACTGAACCCAAATTTTTTTCTTTCGTGATTCAGATAGAGAATGCAATTTTAAGCAACATTCTAATTTACTCCTATTATCAAATGTTCTTCATTCTCTTGCCATCTCTATTTGAAGGCATCTAAGCTTTTTTTGGTTCAGAATTCTGGACAGCACTTTTTTATTGGTGGATGAATTTATCCACCAATCAGCAAGGACAACCCAGGTTGTTCACCAAAAATGGGCCGGCATCTAAACATACATTCTTGCATTTCAAATAAAGATACCAAGAGAATGAAGAACATTTGATAATAGGAGTAAATTAGAAAGTTGCTTAAAATTTCATGCTCTATCTGAATCACAAAAGAAAATATATGGGTTCAGTGTCCCTTTAATTTTTCTTCGTTCTCTTGCTGTCTTTATTTGAAAAAGAAAGTCCAGAACATTGGACAGCACTGGCTTATTGGTGGACGGATGTATCCACCAATCAGCAAGAACAGCCTAGGTTGTTCACCAAAATGGGCCGGCATCTAAACTTATATTCTTGCTTTTTAAATAAAGATGCCAAGAGAATGAAGAACATTTGCTAATAGAAGTAAATTAGAAAGTTGCTTAAAATTTTATGCTCTATCTGAATCACAAAAGAAAAAATTTGGGTTCAGTGTCCCTTTAATTAACCCCTTCATGCTGGGGGCAAGTGCTAAAAATCAGAAAAAAAATTCTGATGTAAACACTTGCTTGAATAAGGAAATCACACTATTGTACATACGATCACATATTTTAAATGCCCGGATTGGATTATGGGGGACTGCCTACGATGCTAGGCACATCCCCATTTGGAATTTCCATTGCCTAAAAGTAGAAGGGTTCAGGACACCAAAAAAAGGTAGTACGTTACATGTCATCCTAATGGCGTTAAAGTCCAGTGCTGTTAGGACATCTAGGGCAGTGATTTGCAACCTTTTTTTTGCCGAGGCACACTTTTTTACATTAAAAAATCCTGTGGCACACCACCATCCCAAAATTTTACAAAATCACACATTGTAGCCTAATACAGGATATATATATATATATATATATATATATATATATATATATATATATATATATATATATATACACACAGATACTCGTCGACTTACGACCGCGTTACGTTCTGACCTTCCGGTCGTAAGACGATTTGGACGTAAGTCGGACAAAATATATGGCATGTAAATAATATGGTCTATTGTGTGATGTGTTGGGCTGACATTTCATGATTAATAATAACAATAACACCAGAGTTGTTTTAAATTAAATTCCTTTACTAATACAGTATCATCACAGTATGAATAATAAAATAACCTTTACTGTACTGTACCTGTACTGTGCAAATAATAACATAACATTTACTGTGCAAATACTATTACTGTACTGACATTTACTGTACTGTACCTATACTGTACTGTAATAAAATAACATTTTTTTTGTACTCTACCTGTAGTACTATGCAAATAATAACATAACATTTACTGTACCTGTACAGTAGTTTGCAGGAACTTTAACACTTATTTTACTTTAAACTTTTAAGAAAAGTAACTGAACTTAAATTTTTCTTTTACTGTACTTTTACAGTTATGTCATCAGAGTTACAGTATTATCATCTTGGTGAGTTGAGGCTGGAGGGGTTTCAGATGCAGTGTTCTTTTCAAAAAACATGCTGAGCTTTGTTTGACGCGTTTGTTTCTTTTTCTCCTCATAGATTTCAGGATAGCCACGCACAGCTTCCTGAATTTGACGGTCAACCTTGTTAAATCTTTCAACATTCTGGTCCATGTTTTCAAAACAGGAGACAGCTTTATTTAGCAATGTAAAGCCTTCAGCCAACCCCTTTGCAGTGAATTTCTTCTCTGGCTCTTCTTCTTTGTCTTCTTCCTCTCTCCTATTTTCCTCTGCAACTCTCTCTGCTTCCAGTTCTATTAGATCTTCATTTGAAAGTTCTTTTGACTCATAATCTAACAGCTCTTCTACATCTTCCACTTTACATTCCAATTCAAGATTGTTTGCAAGTCTTACAATGTTTTCTCTAATTTCATCAAGCTCTTCCTCTGTTTCAAATCTCTCAAATCTGTTCACATACCGTTTTAGGCACTTCTTCCAAATTCCATTCATGCACTTTTCTGTTACATCCTCCCACGCTGCTGCAATATTTTTTATGCACTGAAGAATGTTATAACTTTTCCAAAAATCACGCAATGTTATGTCATCATCAGCATCTGTAGCAGCTATGGCTTGGGCGAATGTAGATCTGAGGTAGTATGCTTTAAACGTGGCAATTGCCCCTTGGTCCATAGGTTGAATGAGTGGTGTTGTGTTAGGTGGCATACAAACCACTTTTACATCAGGATTAAGGTCACCCAGGTGTGGTGGATGTCCAGGTGCGTTGTCTAAAATCATTAAAATTTTGAACTGGATTACTTTCCCTAAGCAATATTCACGAACTTGGGGAATGAAACAGTTAACAAACCAGTCTGTGAACAATGCCTGAGTCATCCACGATTTAGCATTTGACCGGTAATACACAGGCAGCGTGTGCTTATTAATGTTTTTAAATGCACGTGGGTTTTCTGAGCGATAGATAAGAAATGGCTTAAGCTTAAAACCAACAACGTTTCCTCCAAGTAACAAGCTTACCCGATCCTTGAATGCTTTAAATCCTGGCATGGTTTTTGATTCTTGGTGAATGTATGTGCGCTCAGGCATCCGTTTCCAGAACAGACCCGTTTCATCAACGTTGAATATTTGTTCAGGTAAATACCCTCCCTCTTGGATTAATTCATCCAAAGTGTCAAAGAACTTTGCAGCGGCTTCTGAATCTGCACTTGCTGCTTCTCCTGAAACCCGCACATTATGCAGACTGAATCTTCTTCTAAAACGTTTAAACCATCCAGTGCTTGCCTGGAAATTCTCTTTGTAATCCTCACCAGCTTTCTCCTTTAAAGTCTCAAACAAACTTTTAGCCTTCATCTGAATTGTTAGAAGGCTTATGGGTGTACGTTTTTGTATTTGATCTTCTATCCACAACATTAATAATTTCTCCATTTCATGAATGGGCCCTTGACGTTGTTTTGTTATTATTGTTGATTTCATTGGTGCGGAACCTTTTACAGCTTCACGTATGCGTTCCTTGTCCTTAATGATTGTGGAAACTGTGGAATGCGACAGTTTCATATCACGGGCAATCGCATTCACTTTTTTACCTTCGTCATACTGCTTTATTACTTTCATTTTTAACTCCAAATCAAGAGCTTTCCTCTTCTTTGTAGCCTCTTTGCCACTACACGGTACCGGCCTTTTGGACTGCGACATGGTCAGACCCATACAAAGGCTGCTGCTTACAGTCACTTCTCATCACACACAAGCACCGCCTTTGCGCACACAAGCACTGTCTTGCCGATGGTCGTAAGTACCGCCTTTGCGACCGATGGTCGTAAGTACCGCCTTTGCGCACACAAGCACTGCCTTGCCCCTTTACGCACATACGCAAATAAGCATCACCCTCAGTGCGACCGATGGACGTAAGTACCGCCTTTGCGCACACAAGCACTGCCTTGCCCCTTTACGCACATACGCAAATAAGCATCACCCTCAGCGCGACCGATGGACGTAAGTACCGCCTTTGCGACCAATGGTCGTAAGTACCGCCTTTGCGACCGATGGTTGCAAGTACCGCCTTTGCGCACGTATCGCCTCTTCAGTGCGACCGATAGTCGTAAGTACGGATGGCCGTAAGTCGCATAGGTCGTAAGTCGACGAGTATCTGTATATATATATATATATATATATATATATATATATATATATATATATATATATATATATATATATATATATATATATATATATATATATATATATATATATATATATATGGTTCAAGTGAACAGAGGCACTCTCCGTATGCTCAAAAAGTAGGTGCTTTATTTCGATCACATTAGAATAAACGTTTTCGGGCTGTGATGCCCGTCATCAGACTACTGTGATGCCCATCATCAGACTCCTGTGATTACAAACAGTACCAAACAGTGTACTGTTTGTAATCACAGGAGTCTGATGACGGGCATCACAGCCCGAAAACGTTTATTCTAATGTGATCGAAATAAAGCACCTACTTTTTGAGCATACGGAGAGTGCCTCTGTTCACTTGAACCACCAATATATGTTAAATACTTTGGGAGCACCGCGACGCTGATACTAAATAGCGAGTGCTGGTATTCTTGGATTGATATATATATATATATATATATATATATATATATATATATATATATATATATATACATACATACATACACACACACATACAAATGTGTGTGTGTGTTAATCTAGACCAGTACTGGGCTCCTGTCTTCCTGTGAGGTTTTATTTGCTTAGCAAGAAGCCTGAAGTGATCTTTAAAAAAACAAAACAAAAAACACACTGTTTAGACACATTTTACAGCCAACATGTACTCTGTAATTCCATAATAAATATTTTTCTTCTCTGGTTCCTTTTCTACTGAGCAATTTTGTTCATGCTACTTTCCCCGGAATACACCATGTATTTTACGACTCACATACATAATCTGTCCACCAAAGATAAATGTGAATCACGATAAAGCTACATAAATGCTATTACCATGCACTCCTCACTTCTCTTAGATGTTTGTATAACATATGCTGAATAATATTGATGGGGGACCCTATTATCCCAGAGTGTATGAGATTGTTACTTTGCAATTGATATCCACCTGTTTATTAATGGGAAAGTTACTTGTGGATTAGCCAGAGAGGGAGAAAAACAAGAAGAGACATTAGCTCTTCCTAATCCACCCAAATGCAACTTAATCTTCTTCTGATCTTTTGTACCTGTCTTCAGAGGGAATCTGTGTTCATTAAGGAGGATTATGGTCTTCCTCTCGTTATGACTGATGTGAGAGAGAAATGAGATTCCCTGTCATCATGCTGCCAGTGTGAAGAGCACAGCTTTAAGCAAGGAACTCAACCTTACCCAAAGCCTTCGGGAACATGCATAGACTCCCTGATGAGAAATGGATTGAGGCACTTTGTTATATGATGGGTTATCAAAGATCAGTTTAACATAGGCAAAGTAGACCCCGGTATATGCAAAACCATTCTACTTGACAAAACAAATAACAAATCATGCCAGTGCTTCTGGGTGCAAAGCAAGTTGTTTAATAGACCGTGCACAACAGTGATGGAGGCTGATGAATTGACGAAGGTCGATAGATAGACAGATCGATAGATAGATAGGTAGGAGCACACTGATTTTTTAAAATATATTAATTAAAAAGTTTGAATATCATAATAAGTTTGTATTTTAGAATTCCGGATTTGGGGATTCGTACATGTACATATTTCCCATTCCAATTTCCTTCACTTACAGGAAATTGTTATTTTTATTGTAAATACATATTTCTATGTATATCTGTATATACCTATTCCTATTGATATATACACTGACTGAAGTGCCGCACCCTGTCAAGTGCTGCCTGGGTCCGTGGGATCCACTTGGTCCCATGGTTGAGCCGGTCCTGCGTGTCTGGTTAGCACACATAAAGAATTACTCATCTCAAAGAAAGTTTTTGAAATATAAAATATTAAAAATAATAATAATAATTATTATAATCATACATACTGTAGAAAATTATAAATAATCCATAGAAAATATATAGCTTCGGAGTCAAGCAGAAAATTCAGGGGCCAGGTAAGTCCCCCCCCCCCCCATAAAAACCTTTATAAAGAGCATTATACCATATGTATATCTGCAGCCTGTTCTTCAATATCTTGCAGAGAAGCCACATCATCTGACATAAGAGGCCAGGTGTCCTGAATAGCAGTCATCTCTGGGAGATTATTTTTTTTATTTGATCGATTCTCCTTTCAAGACCTCACTTCCTAGCCTTTATATGAACCACAAGCATTGTGTTTTCTGTAGCTGAAATTATCAAATCCCCATAGATAATGGCCTCATTTTCCTGTTTTACCAGTGAATGTGTAGCGTGCCAGATGTTTTATTTCTCACGGCAATACCTTGGCTGTGACTCTAAGTGATATGAGGAGCTCATGCTATTTAATTGGCTGGTGCACACTACTACAGTCTCTTTTGACCATCCAAGGGCATGATAAACTGACACTAGATTTCCATCTTGATTTGTATTTAAGTGGATTAGAACAGTGTTTGAAAGATTTTTTTTTTATTGTATCATTTTAAAGAGTATTTCCAAAAAGGTACTATGGGCTAGATTTATTATAGCGGAGGCGTACAGGGGCGCGTATACGCGCCCCTGTACGCCTCAGCTCGCCTGTGGCGGGGCAAAATTACCCGCAGGTATTTGGCATTGCACACGAGTGCACAAGTGTGATTGGCTGTGCGCGGGCAGGAGCTGTCAATCTCCTCGGTCGGACTCGACCGAGAAGATTGAATTTCACCAGTTTAGAGGTGGCGAACAGCTTAGGGAAGCAGTGGTCTTGTGACCGCTGCTTGATAAATCACAGCGAGCAAGTTCTAAAGCTAGCCCTATGTGTTTTTATTTATACATCTTCCTATCCTTATGCAGTTTGTTAATTGGACTTTGGTGCCATGTTTTTATATGTATAATTTAAAAGCAGTAATATCAAAATGTATTAACGTTTTTTTTTGCTATATAGCAGCGGTTTTGCAACAATGTTATACATTAGCAAGAGCACTATATGGCAGCATTATTTCCCGTCATGTAGTGACCCAGACATGCACGTTTCCTATCTAGATAGATCTTCAACAAAGAAAAAAATGAGAAAGGAACAAATTTGATAATAGAAGTAAATTGGAAACTATTTTAAGATTGTATTCTCTATCTGAATCATGAAAGAAAAAACTGTTGGGTTTCATGCTTTAATGTGTCCCCAGTTATTTATAACAAGTAACTGGGAACACAAATGACACTTCACAGACTGTTACAAATGAGGAACGGGACTTATTAATATTTGAGATGATTTAAAATGTAGTAAACAATGTAGTACTGCAGCTAGTAAGGCCAGCAGAATGCTTGGTTGTATTGGTAAATTGGTATTTGCAGCAGAAATAGTAAGGTTCTTATGCCACTTTACAGATCACTAGTTAGGCCTGTGTGCAGTTCTAGAGGCCATATCTCCAGAAGGATATAAACAAACTGGAATCTGTGAAAAGAAGGGCTACTAAAATGGTACATTGGTCTAAAAACTTAAACTTACCAGGAGAGGCTCAATGACCTAAGTATGTATAGCTTAGAGAAGAAAAGGGAAAGAGGTGATATAATAGTAACTTTCAAGTATATTAAGGGGCTTAGTAAAACTGAGGTTGTGAGTATTCTTCATAAAACGAAAAATTCAAGAGCAAGGGGTCATGATCTCAAGTTGAAGGGTGGTAGAATCAGGAGTAATTTGCGGAAGCATTTCTTTACAGAAATGGGGGTTGATTCATGGAATAAACTTCCACAAGAGGTGGTAATGACAAACACTGTGGGGGAATTTAAAGGGATACTAAACCCAATTTTTTTCTTTCAAGATTCAGATAGAGCATGCAATTTTAAGCAACTTTCTAATTTACTCCGATTATCAATTTTGCTTTGTTCTCTTGCTATCTTTATTTAAAAAAGCAGGAATTTAAGCTAAGGAACTGGCCCATTTGGTTCAGTGCCCTGGATAGCACTTGCTGATTGGTGGGTACATTTAGCCACCAATCAGCAAGCACAACCCTGGTGTTGAACCAAAAATGGGCCAGCTCCTTAGCTTAGATACCTACTTTTTCAAATAAAGATAGCAAAAGAACAAAGAAAAATGTATAATAGGAGTAAATTAGAAAGTTGCATGTTCTATCTGAATCATGGAAGAAAACATTTGGGTTTAGTATCTCTTTAAGAATGCCTGTGATAAGCATAAGGCTATCCTAAAATTAAAACTAGATAAGTTTATACTTTTAGGAAATATTTGACAGACTTGTTGGGCCTACGGTTCTAAGTGTAAATATATGGCTAATTTGTACTGTTAGGTATGGTTTTTGTAAATTGACATGGTTGATTTTGATCATTAAAATCACAGTATATTATTCTCTAGAAGAAGCCCATTCAAATGGGATGATCCTACAGGAAGTTTGGAGCTGTTTATCTTATCTCTCTACTTTTAGGCAGATTCTTAGCCATAGAATAGCTGTACACACAGCTTTTAAGTTTAGCCAGGGTATGTGCAGCAATTCAGAACCATCCCAGTACAGCCATTTTGGAGGTATTTGCCTCTCATCAGCTGGGAGTACGTTTGATTTGCTGGTGGGTGAAGCTGATTTCCTAGCAAAACCCAACAACTTTTAAAATGATGGGCAGGGGAAAAGCGAGATTAAAATCCTCCACTATGCAGAAAATGTAGCGAAAATAATTTATTGTGTAGCCCATTAAGAGGCTTAAAAGCTTTGTATAAAGGAATGCTATGGCTTAAAGGGACAGTCTACAATAGAATTGTCAAAGACAAAAGGAGACAGAAGAGCCACATGGCCCAATATTGTTTGATCCAAAGCAGATTGATAAGCATATAAGGAGTAAACTCACATTTGTGAGAGCACCTCAGTCAGTGCTCTAGAGACAGTCTGGGATCTATAACAGTCACCCATTAGACCAACCTTCCGCAAAGATGTAGTATCTATATCAAAACGATAAGAAAAACAAAGGTGCCTATATGGCCTAGTATAGCTGGAACAGTGATGGATAGATACCAAAGATAGGAAAGGTACTCACAATAGTTGTAGCATCTCCCTTGATGCTATAGGAGCAGGATGGGGTCAATACAGTCACCCACCAGACTTAGTGTAAGGCACTCAGGACACTATGGAGATCCAGAAGTCAGCAGTAATCAGGATATACCCATAAAAACTCTCAGCAAAAGAGACAAGTCCCAATAAGGAGGTAGCAAGTGTTCAAAGTAATGTTACTTTATTAAAATATTATATTAAAAACAAAGGCGACTCGTTTCTCAGCCAAGGGCTGTTTCATCAGACTACTCAGTTCTAATTTACACATTGCACCTACATTGTTATTACTTATCCCTATTAGTGCATACTAGGTCATTTATCTCTAAATATTCCCTTTTCCTGTTGGACTCCAACTATTTTCCTAGACAAGTTTAGGGCGTCCCCTATCTGTTTGTTACAATAGAATTGTTATTGTTTTAAAAGATAGATAATCCCATTATTACCCATTCCCCAGTTTTGCATAACCAACACAGTTATATTAATATACTTTTTACCTCTGTGATTACCTTGTATCTAAGAACCTTCTTCCAGCCCCCTGATCACATGACTGTGACTGTTTATCTATTGACTTGCATTTAGTATTGTATTGTGCATTTTAAATCTTAAATAACCCCCTGTGCCTTAACACAGTGTTATCTATATATGGCCCACGTGTACTTTCTGTCTCTTTGTGTTGAAAAGGAATTTAAAAAGCCTGTGATAAGAGGCAGCCTTCAAGGGCTTAGAAATTAGCATATGAGCCTACCTATGTTTAGTTTCAATTAAGAATACCAAAGAGAAAGAAAGCAAATTTGATGATAAAAGTAAATTGGAAAGTTGATTAAAATTACAAGTCCTATCTGAATAATGAAAGTTTAATTTTGACTAGACTGTCCCTTTAAAGGAAATCTGACTAATAGCAGATTGGAGAAAAAAAGTGGGGCAATGTGAAACTCATTTGCATATCTTACCCAGAATCCTTCATTGAATTGTAAACAATGTATCCAGAGGTTGTCTGTGGGGAAAAACAAGTCTCCTGACTTGTCCAGATTTGTTAATGGGCTACACAATGAGTTATTTTCTCTAAATTTTCTGCTTAGTGGAGGATTTTAATTTTTCACATCCCCAAAATTTTAAAAGTTGTTGGTCTTATCTCTCTACATACACAAAGTTTGCCTTTTCTTATCTATCTCTATACACAAAGGGCAATACTTAGGTACTGACATTTTCATTATGGATGGTTTCAATAAGCAAAACCAGCCATTTAAATTTAAAAAATAAACCTAAAGGAACAATTTCCCATGCATTTAATACTGGTGTAACAATGCATTTGGAAACTACGGTACAGTGTTCTTTTAATGGTGAAAATCCTTCCTATATTTAGTTCACCAGCAAACATTGTAACTAGTTCTGCATATCAATAGATTTCTCCTTTATCTAAGAAAATAATCTCTGGCCTTCAGGATTGCAAGCAGATGGTGACACCAACTCACAATATACTATCCATGACCTTCTACTTCAGCATATCTATGGCAAGATTTGACAAGTGGGATATTTAACCAGGAAGGAGATAATGGGAGACAGAAAAGCCATATTTTTGTAATAAAGTTTTATTTTCTTTATAAAGCAGAACAGTACAGATTTGCTAGAAATGTCCCAAACATTAAAAGGGACTAAAAGTTATAAAACAAAATTCTCAAAAGTTTCCTTTTAAGGGCCAGATTACAAGTGGAGCACTAAATATCGCTTGCACGATAATGTTACAAAATCCAGCAAGCCTGGTGTTAAAGGCACTTTATTGGTTCATTGGAAATGTCCAACTCTGAACAAAAATCTGCTCCATAGTGGATTTTAACTGTGTTTAATTAAACCCACGTTTAGAGGCATGCAGTAGTTGCATTAGTAAAAAGATTGATCACATTAGAGCCTTTTACTATTGCTCTTTGATGTCACAATTCTCTAATCATACTTAGTTTTTAGTAAGTAAGCTGACAAAAAGCTCAGTTTAACTGAGACAAAAATCATATACACAGACACACATATACCCCTGTGTCATATATAAAGAAATAATTAAAGGGACATAAAGGGAACTGTTTGAAATAGCTGCACAGCCAGAGTACACTACAGCGTAAGCCTTTGTTTTAACACAGAGCTCAGCACATGGTGCTGATCTAGGGTTTTTACTAACAAACAATGCAATAATATGCTTGACAGGTATTGTACAGCCCCCATCATACTAACGACTTTAACTTACCTTAAAAGTAAGTTAATAATAATTTAACTATTTGGCTTCCAGAGTGAAAGCGACACATCTATGGCAGCAAATAGGTTAATGCTTCTAAGGCAGAGAGAGCAGACACAGACCAACAGGCTAATTACTGTTTAAGCACATTCTAAAAACTCCATGGCAAAGAAAAAGTGAATTCCTGTTTTTAGTCAAGATGAGTATTTGCTGATCCTGCAGAAATACTAAGAGGCGAGGAATGTTATAAAAACAAAGAAAGGTTTCCACACACCCAGAAAGTGATACTTGGATGACACTTTACAGAAGCAGACAATGAGAGTTCAAAAGGCCTGTGTATATAGTAGGATAATCTGGGGGGGCAGAGGACCCCAGCTGCATGTAGATATCACCAGGAAGGAGGGGAGGAAAAGAAAAACAAGCAGTGTTTCCTGTGAGAGAACAGAACATATCCAGACTTTTCCTTAGATTCATCGTGTATTCTGACCTGCAGGGGATTGACGGGATGCATCTGAGGATGAGGCCAGCTGGCTATCTTTGTAGCTGAATGACGAGTGCAGTAAATTAGAAGCATTACCATAGCGATTTCACAGAAATGCCAGAACACAAATCTAACAACGATGGAGCAGAATTGCTGAGATGTGTGGTAACCCGAATCATATTAATAAAAACCTCAGAATAGTGTTTCAGACCTAGAGGGAAACAATAACTCCACCTCAGAGCACAGTGCCAAATATACAGTATAACCGCAACCCCTTCTCACATCAGAAAGTTTGACCTAGAGCACAGCAAACACACCACAAATTGGCGCAACAACAGGAGTATATGGCGACCACACCATAAAAAAACGCGATACATTAAGGAGGTTTGGAACCACATCATAAAACAAAATTCTAGCTCTAAAAGGACTAAAATAAATATAGAACAAATTACAAAACACAATCTGTGGCCTACTAGGAGTAACAGATAACCACATCAAGGGCAATTTTGTGCCATGTACAAGGAGGTGCCAAAAACAAATCACAAAACAAAGTGCCGGAGCCAATGGATCACCACACAAATACAGAACACAAAACAAACCCAATAATGTGGTGACTATAGGCCAGCTAACATGGAATACAGCATCTAACCTGCAGGGACGTGACAAGGACACCTCAAAAACCAAAATCAGACTGAAATAATCAGCACAACCAACCACACAGAAGAAGATCATGACACCCAAGATGTGCACAGTACATTAAATGTAAGTGTCACAACCTTACAAGAGGGTATTGCTCCTACAATTTTGACAGGTGACTCTGGGATTGGCATGGGAGAGAGGGGGGGGTAACATAATGGTGGCCTGGACCAGAGTTGAGTGGTATAAGAATTGATGGGTGACTGACAGGTACTATAACTACACATCAATGTTCCTTCTAACTTGTGCACCCAAAAACTTGTCTGCAGCTACTGGAAGAGTTTTAAACTTTGCACTGAGTGAGGTCACCCACACAAGCAAATAAAATAAGCAAATCATATCAATGGGTCACATACCATGATGGTTCTCACCATATAGACATTACTTTAATCTTCAAACATTTTTGTGAAAATCATTTAAAACAATATTTTAAAGGGACATGAAACCCAATTTTTTTCTTTCATGATTCAGATAGATCATACATGTTTTAACAACTTTCCAATTTACTGAAGAAGGAGCAATGCACTGCTGGGAGCTAGCTGGAAGCCAATGACAAGAGGCATACATGTGCACTCACGTACTTTTGAACAAGGTATACAAAGAGAACTAAACAAATTAGATAATAGAAATAAATTAGAAAGTTATTTAAATCTAGATGCTCTAACTGAATTGCAAAAGAAAATAATTGGATTTCATGTGCCTTTAAGAATGTGAGTTGCCTGAACTATTAATTCTTGTGTGTTCTGAACAAAACAGCTCAGCACAGAAGTCCAAAGACACCATTAACCACATTACCTGTGTTTTGCACACATCAGAATATAAAGCTAAATCCTTAAAGGGACAGTCTACACAAAATGTGTTATTGTTTAGAAAGATAGATACTGCCTTTACAGCCCATTCCCCAGCTTTGCACAACTAACATTGTTATATTATAATATATTTTATAACATTTAAACCTCTAAATGTTTGCCTGTTTCTAAGCCACTAGAGGAAGCCTCTTAAAACATGCTTTTTTATTGGCTTTTCACAAGAGACTGGTAATTAATGTGCACCATATAGATAATATTGTGCTCTCTCCCGTGGAGTTGTGCATGACACTGCACTAATTGGGTAAAATGCAAGTCAATAGATAATAATAAACCATGTGATAAGGGAACTGTCAGAAGATGCTTAGATACAAGGTAATCACAGAGGTAAAAGGTATATTAAATGGCCAGTAAACCTAGCAAATAATGTTATATAATTCTGCACATAGTGCAGAATTATATAAAATTAGCTTAGTGCCAGATTTCTAAGTGAAGGGTTAAATAGATATCTCGCAAAGAAAACAGAACGCTGCTTCTGGTCCTACTGAGCGGGTCTGTTTTCTTCTAAGCGCATTGCGGGCACGCTATCTAGTCACAGCCAGCCCGATCTCGCTATTAAACCCAATGTAGCTCGCTCCCGCTACCAGACCAGAGCGGGAGCGAGCTACATTGAGTTTAATAGTGCGATCAGGCGCGCTGTGACTAGATAGCGTGCCTGCGATGCGCTTTGAGAAGAAAACAGACCCACTCAGTAGAGCCAGGAGCGGCGTTCTGTTTTCTTTGCGAGATATCTATTAAACCCTTCACTTTAAAAATCTGGCGCTAAGCTAATGTTATATAATTCTGCACTATGTGCAGAATTATACAACATTATTTGCTAGGCTTACTGGCCCTTTAATATAACTGTTGGTTATGCAAAACTGGGGAATGGGTAATAAAAGGATTATCTATCTTTTTAAACAATAATATTTTTAGAGTTGACTGTCCCTTTAACCTTAGCCACAAATGCATTACTTATTGGGCATCAAAGTATGTGAAGTATGCTCTGTGGGCAGGATGTGTACGGTCTGTGGGTGGGCTTTGGGCCGGCTGAGGAGAGACTCTGGATGATCTTTGGGTGGAGTCTAGCTACGTCTGGAGGCCGAGTATGGATGATCAGTGAGTGGGTTTGGAAGCTTTGAGGGCAGAGTCTGGCTGCTCTGTGGGTGGGTTTGGACAGTGTGAGAGCAGTGTCTGGATGGTCTGTAGGTGTGTTAGGACAGTATGAGGGCAGAGTCTGGATGGTCTGTGGGTGGTTTGAATAGTGTGAGGGCAGAGTCTGGATGGTCTGTGGGTGGTTTTGGAAGCTTTGAGGGTAGTCTGGATGGTCTGTGGGTGGGTTTGAAAGCTTTGAGGGCAGAGCCTGGATGGTCTTTGGGTGGGTTTGGAAGCTTTGAGAGCAGAGTCTGAATGGTCTGTGGGTGGGTTTGGAAGCTTTAAGGGCAGAGTCTGGATGGTCTGTGGGTGTGTTTAGAAGCTTTGAGGGCCGCGTCTGGATGGTCTGTGGATGGGTTTAGAAGCTTTGAGGGCAGGACCTGGATGGTCTGTGGGTGGGTCTGGAAGCTATTGAGGGCAGAGCCTAGATGGTCTGTGGGTGGGTTTGGAAGCTTTGAGGGTAGAGTCTGTATGGTCTGTGGATGGGTTTGGAAGCTTTGAGGGTAGAGTCTTGATGGTCTGGGATGGGTTTGGAAGCTTTGAGGGCAATGTGGATGTCCAGGAAGAGCTATGTAACTGGGTGGAGTTTTAGTATTCATCGGTAGAGTATGGGCAGCCTCAGATTATTTTTTCATAGAAATCAGGACATCAATAAAGGGAAAAAATCATCAGGAAGCAAAGCAGAACAGAGCTCCAAAACTGCACTCCCACAAAAACGATGATGAAGAGCACTGGTTGTTTCAAGAGTATTTATGGTATTAAAGGGACAGTTTCCAATTTGCTTATATTATCTAATTTGCTTTTTCCTCTTGGTATCTATTGTTGAAAAGCATACCTAGGTAGGCTGAGGAGCAGCAATGCTCTACTGGGAGCTAGCTGCTGATTGGTGGCTGCACACACATATATGCCTCTGGTAACAACAGAACTATCCCTGGCAGTCTAGAAAGATTGTATTTAGTCTTCTCTCTTTTGTACTTCCCTTTAGAATGAAGAATCTATGACCACAAGACATCTAAATATTATTATGAAACTCAAAGATAAACAGAAATTGTTTGAACAGTTTACAGGAAATCTTAAAACTGTCTGATCAGGATGTCTGTATTATGCAGGGTCTGTAATACTTACTTGACAGTTCTGGTTTTATTTAACAGTTGCTAAGTACCCTTAGCCAAATAATCTTTAAATCTCTGCTGGTGTTTCTGAGTGATTCCAGCGCTACAGCTTTGGTGACACTACACAAATAATAATAATAATGTAAAAATCTCTGGCACCAAATATTTATTTCATTCTTAGACTTATCAAATCTGAAATTCTAACCTAAAAAATAAATTGCATTTCATATCAAAAGCCATCTTAATTGTATGTAGCTTCAATTAATTTGTCATGTCCTATTCTTCTCATTAACTGACTTGTATTCTTCCTTTTTGTGTAGTAACAATAAATTGCTGTACTACGATTTTTTTTTTTACTGGTTTTAGGCATCTCAAAGAGATGTTCATTTATAGAGTTATCAAATCATGTTATTGCTCCAAGGATCTGTTATTGTAATGAGGTTTCTAGGAATATTTAGGGCCTTTTACAAGTACAATGTTTATGCTAAACTACATGTATAAAAAGGAAGGATTAAAAAAAATGGTAAATGGATTAAGAACTAGCAAGAACCAGGTTGCTAGCAGTGACACTCTATGGAGAAGATTGCTTACTAGTTGCAAATATTAACTGGTACAAGCAAGAAAAAACAAATTGCAATACAGACTCTACAGAAATCTACAGTTTGCAAAATTAAACTTTCATGAGTCAGATAGATAGAGAGTGCAATTTTTAATTAAAAGTACTTCTATTATCTAATTTGTTTAGTTCTCTCAATTTCTTTTGTTGAAGAGTAAACAAAAGGTAGGCTTATAGGATCTCAGGCAAGTGCAGCACGGAAAGCCATGATTGGAGGAAGCCGGGTTCTTCATTGGTGATCTATGAAAAGGCTTGCGATGGGCGGGGGAAGCGCTGGAGCGGCTTACAGAATAAAAAGTATTTGTACAAAAATGGGGAAATGTAAACTTTGATGAATGAAAGTGCCCCTGTTTTTAATAGTTTACTTTCACTTTAAAAGGACATGAAACCCAACATTTGTCTTTCATGATTCAGATAGAGAATACAATTTTAAACAACTTTCCAATTTACTTATATTATCTAATTTGCTTCATTCTCTTGGTATCTATTGTTGAAGAAACAGCAATGCACTACTGCAAGCTACCTGAATGCATTGGGTGAGCCAATAACATGAGGCATATCCAAGGTATCCTTTTCAACAAATAATACAAAGAGAACAAAACAAAACTAGATAATAGACGTAAATTAGAAAGTATACTGTATGCTCGATTTCATATCCTTTAAAGGGACACTCAATAAAATTAAACTTTCATTATTCAGATAGAGCATGCAATTTTAAACAACTTTCCAATTTACTTCCATTAACAAAATGTGCACAGTCTTTTTATATTTTAACTTTTTGAGCCACCAGCTCCTACTGAGCATGTGCAAGAATAAGTGTGTATGCATTTGTGAATGGCTGATTGCTGTCACATGGTACGTGTATGCATTTGTGATTGGCTGATGGCTGTCACATGGTACAGGGGGAGTGGAGAGTGGACCTTACTTTTAAAATTGTCAGAAAAAAATAATCTACTACTTATTTGAAGTTCAGACTAAGTGCTATTGCTAGGCTGACCATATTGCCGCTTTAAAAAGGGACACATAAAAAAATACATATATCAGGGCTATTTTCAGGGCTGTTTAAAGAAATGTTTTGTATAAGAACCCTGACTTATGTATTTTTCATATGTGTCCCTTTTTAAAGCGGCAATATGGTCACCTTAGCTATTGCATTGTCTTTCATTTGCTGATTATGCAAATCTACAGTGTTGACTGGTCCTTTAAGTCCTACGACCTAGCTTTACTCTTCAACAAATCATACCAAGAGAATTAAACAAATTTGATAATAGAACCATAGTTGTTAATGTTTTGAACGTTTTTAATGAATTATGACAGTTACATTTTTACATCAAGCCCTTTAAGGGTAAAAAAGAAAAGCAAAAAACTTACTTGTGTATGTGAATTAATCAGGCTTAGCTATTTGATAAAGACACGTAGCTCAATTCTGAAATGCTGACTTGCCTGAAATCTGCAAAAATCTGAGTTTACCATTTATACAAAAGAAAGAATAGATTTTGAGAAAGAAAATTAAATATTATTTAAAAAGCCTAGGACTCTGATTGTGAACCTATGGCACAACTGTCCAAGATAGAACTGAAAACGGCTTGGTTTTATTGGTTGTGATTGTAAAAGCAACATGAATTTTTCTTATGAACCTATACTATATATCAGCATTTCTGTTTTAATTGTTGATTAAAATGACAGATTTTTTACTATGTACTATGTGCACTTGAGATAATTTTTTAATGCAAATGTTTGTCCATTTGGGCCCACACTCTCACAAAGGTCTGTCACCCCTGTCCTAAAATAAATATTTTGTAATCAGTAAATAAATATATGATACAGTTGCACATTTTGGACGAGGACAGAAGGAGAAAAAAACAAAAAAATAAGTAAACAGATTTATTTTGCCCATCTCACTAGTCGTGTGAGAGGTTATACAATTACAAAGAGTGTTTCATTTTATAAATAGGCATCTTTACCTCAGCCCTAGAAGGTGTGTACTTCTTAGATCCCTACTGCTCTACGCACGGTTGCTGTCGGAGGCTTAACAAACGCAACATATGTTTCGAGAGCAGCCAGCGCATTTAATGAAAGAAACCCTGAGGAGAAATGGTGGAAAAGGGAGAGGGAAAAAAAAAGGAGGTGGGAGTGAGAGAAAGGGACATAATAAGGTATAGATAGAGGGGAGGGAGGAGAGTACGATATACAGAAAGAGGTGGGAAGTTCAGAAAAGAAATAGAAGCAGAAAAAGAAACATATAGAAATAAAAGGTTGGTATAAACTAGACAGCACTTTCTATAAATAAACCCATACGCATAAAATAAGAAATGTGCAATTAAATAGAATAGTTCTATTAACCCTTGTAAGCCCCTAAAGATGAAGAACTGGGCTGCAGAAAGCAATAGTGCAACAGTCAAAGCTTCTACCCGTTTTAATGGCATTTAAGGTATTAATAATAAATCTTAATTAAGGAGACGCTGTAGTGTTGTGATAATGAGTTTCAAAATGTTACTAATGTTTTTAAAGGGACGTTAAATACAACAAATCACCACCCAAAATAAAGTTTAATAAGGCATAGTAAAACCACAAATGACACGCCCATTCATTATTTGACTGCTTTTCCTGTAATTTACCTATTGAAAATATGCTTTATTCACACTATTTTTATGCCATACTTAAAGTGAAGGTTAAGTTATGCTCTTATGAATACAACCTAGCATTTATCAATGGCTACTTAATGTAGTCGCTAAGTTATTTTTGCGATTACATATATAATTGACATTAAAATCTTTATGTCAAATTCCCTACCATTCGGCTCCTGACTCCTCCCAAGCCCTACTTCCGTCTTCTTCAACTAGTGACTATCTTCAGCTGTCCCACCCGCTCTCCACGCCTCTCTAATGCGCGTTCACGAATCGGAATTCCAATGCGCTTTTCGCTAAGGCTTCTTGTCACTGGGCATGCGATAATCGGCAAGCAGTATTTTCTTCTGCGCATGCGCTACTTGTCATTGACACAAAATATGGAATTAATACACATGCGCGAAACGGGAGCGTGCGTGAGTCTCTGTTTAGAAAAAGTAACTAGCCCATGCGCAGATTAAGGAAGAGGAGGATGAAGAATTTTTTTTGTTTATATGGGTTGCATTTAGTAACGTTACGCATTGACTTTCTAAAGGTAATAACTTTATAAATAATCTAATATATAGAAACTGATGACTGAAACTTGTACTTATTTGTCACAATTAATGCTGTAGTTAATAGAGTTTGATCTAACTTTCCCATCACTTTAAAGGGACAGTAAATGTGAAATATGCTACAAGCTATTTATGTCATGGCTCGCGGAGCCGCACTTCTGCGGCTTCCTGTTTGGCATCTCGTTGGCTAGCAACGTGTCGCACCTTCTTGGCAGGCCCACTCCTATGATGTCAGGCGGGCTATATACTTCTGGCTCTCTGGATGATCGGCGTCTGTTTGTTGTGCTGTTTTTCCTTAGCGTTCTTTCTTAATTAGTACTATATGTTACCGGACCTCTGCCTGCCTGACACTGCCGAAAGCCTTAACCCTATACTGCCTATATGATACGGGACCTCTGTCTGCCTGACACTGCCTAAAGCCTTAACCCTATACTGCCTATATGTTACTGGACCTCTGTCTGCCTGACACTGCCTAAAGCCTTAACCCTATACTGCCTATATGTTACTGGATCTCTGTCTGCCTGACACTGCCTAACGCCTTAACCCTATACTGCCTATATGTTACTGGACCTCTGTCTGCCTGACACTGCCTAAAGCCTTAACCCTATACTGCCTATATGTTACTGGATCTCTGTCTGCCTGACACTGCCGAAAGCCTTAACCCTATACTGCCTATATGTTACTGGACCTCTGTCTGCCTGACACTGCCTAAAGCCTTAACCCTATTCTGCCTATATGTTACTGGATCTCTGTCTGCCTGACACTGCCGAAAGCCTTAACCCTATACTGCCTATATGTTACTGGACCTCTGTCTGCCTGACACTGCCTAAAGCCTTAACCCTATACTGCCTATATGATACGGGACCTCTGCCTGCCTGACACTGCCTAAAGCCTTAACCCTATTCTGCCTATATGATACGGGACCTCTGCCTGCCTGACACTGCCTAAAGCCTTAACTCTATACTGCCTATATGTTACTGGACCTCTGTCTGCCTGACACTGCCTAACGCCTTAATCCTGTACTGCCTATTTGTTACCGGACCTCTGCCTGCCTGACACTGCCTAACGCCTTAACCCTATACTGCCTATTTGTTACCGGACCTCTGCCTGCCTGACACTGCCTAACGCCTTAACCCTATACTGCCTATTTGTTACCGGACCTCTGCCTGCCTAACACTGCTAAAAGCCTTAACCCTATACTGCCTATATGTTACTGGACCTCTGTCTGCCTGACACTGCCTAAAGCCTTAACCCTATACTGCCTATATGTTACTGGATCTCTGCCTGCCTGACACTGCCTAACGCCTTAACCCTATACTGCCTATTTGTTACCGGACCTCTGCCTGCCTAACACTGCCTAAAGCCTTAACCCTATAGTGCCTATTTGATACCGGACCTCTGCCTGCCTAACACTGCTAAAAGGCTTACCCCAATTCTGCCTATTTGATACCGGACCCCTCCCTGACAGACTCTGCCTGAGCCTATTCTTCACTGTTCACCAACCAGTACTCTGCCTATCTCTTCAGTATCGTGCGTACCAAGTTTCTTCTCTACTTATTGTTACCATTCAGTACTGGTGTTCCTGTGCCTTGTTACCTGTCATATCTGTGGGCCACGTCCTGGATATTACCCAGTGTGCTAGTGTGTGTATTTTAATTCATCCTAGCATTTCGGTCTATTCCAGATTGACACCGTTATCCCTGACAATTTATTTTGATTTTGAAATGAATAGGATGTCTGTGCAACTGGTTCATAAGGACTGATAAAGATATAAAAGTGGAAGTATATTTTCTAGGTTTACTATAAAGAAAATGGGATAAGCCAAATCTGATGTGGCCCATTTGATAAAAATAATTAATGTTTTCTACATTTATTCTGCATTTTTGCCAACATTTGACCTTCAATTTTGCAAAAAATGTTGTTTATTTTTCCCCTTTATTGAATGTTACATATTAAATATCGGAAATAACTTTCAGGTAATCAAATATCAACATGTGAGTGTTGACTCTTTCAGATTTCAATGTATGTCTATTGGAATCAATGTACAAATGTATTATTCAAATATTAACATTGCTTCTACAGAATCCTTTGAAAGGCATAGTGAATGCCAATGATTAGATATCAGTTTTAAAACATGAATGTCAAAATTCCAACATTTTCCCAACCCTAGAAAGAAGGCAGTCAACAAAAAGCTGGGGATGAACTTGAGCAGCAATGCAGTACTGGGAGCTAGCTAAGCACATCAGTTGAGCCAATGTCAAACGGCATATATGTGATGCCACCAATCAGCAGGTAGCTCTTTGTAGTGCATTGCTGCTTCTAAACCTACCTAGGTATGCTGTTTAACAAAGGATACAGAGAACAAAGCAATTTAGATAACAGAAACAAATTGAAAAGCTGTTTAAAAGTTCATGCTCTAAATCATGAAAGTCAAATTCTGAGTTTCATATCCCTTTAAGAATTAATATCCGTCTTTTTTTTCTCTTTCAAATAAGTATTTCCCTATAAACTTTAATGTGGTAACCACTTGTCAAGGTGCTCACCTGTTTATTGTGTCCGGCCCTCTACTTCATCTCTTACATTATTATGAGCAGGCAAACACGCAAAGTCTTCATGTTGCACTATGTTCATTTCTATCTAGTGTATATGTTCCTGAGTCTGGGTATGTACAAAAGAAGTTGTAGCACTTATCTTGCTAAAGTGTATTTATATAGAAGTATAGCATTGGTTATATTTCCAGAATTACCTTTAGACCAGCTCTAAATCCAATATTACCCCTCATACAAAAGGCCCCTTATAATATGTATCATGCACTCAATATCTAATTGGACACTTTCACTGGACCCCATTCTAAGCAATTTGTTTAAGGGGTGCCCACTAGTACTAAAGATGTGTCCCAATAATGTTGATGGGATATTGTACACAAGAGCCTTGCCTGCCCCGATACAGTAGATTCTTGGCAGGGATAGGGTTTTATGCATCTGATATCTGGCATTGACATTGGCTAATTTAAATTCTTGGCTGTCACAGAAGGTTACACTGCATAACACAGCAATGCACTGCAGCTCTCTCTGCCAGTCAAGGGTTCAAATACTTGTGTGTCTACACATTTATGGTCAATGTCCCTTTTTTCCAAGTGTTAGTGAAAGAGTTAATAATGTAACACCCTGTCATGTTCTGAGAATTACTGCAGCAGTTAAACAACAAGCTATCTCAGTGATTTGTCACGTAGAGTCTGCGCAAACCAATCTCTCCCTCTGTATTTCCGAGCCTTCCTGCGCTCTGCAATCTGTCCGCACATTCTGCTAGGAGATACAGCCCGTCCGCTCTCTGAGCTTTGCTTCCAGATTCAGAGAGACAGTTCTATACTTGTGCAGCTGTTCTGATTTGGACTAGGATACAAGCACTGCACTGCTGGTGCTCTGAGATACAGAGAAAATATAGGAAAGTCCCCTATGTGCACATCATTTCCCTCTGATCCCCTATATGGGTCAGGATATTACAAAAAGCACTATATAATTATTATCACCGTCTATAATACATATACAAACACACAACTATGTCTGTATATAATATACATATATCTATAGGGAGATATTTATATGCACACTTATACAGTATCATACTATACATGGGTGTTGACTCACAAGAAGCTGCATAGCAGAAAGCTAAAAGATATATATATATATATATATATATATACACACAAACATACACATACATACATACACATACACACACAGAAATACTAAAAAATATATTTTGCATGAATTTTTTTTTATTGTTGATTATTTAGATTTTTCAAACACCAGATAAATGTTTACATGTGCAGCCCTGGCCCAAGGAACAGAATCTCAGGCCAAAAATAAAGATTTCCAAAACTCTATTTGTGTAGAGACACACCCAATGGCTATATAACGTTTTTTTTTCTCTATTTAGGAATATCTATTTAACAAATATAAATGATATTAAAAAAATGCATTTTAAATACAACAATGAAAAAGTGTACATTTTAATGTCCCTTTAACTGTATTATACTTTTATTTTTATAGTCCTGGACATGAAATTAAAGTTCATTAGCAAATTATTCGGATTATTTAAAATCAGATTTTTCCATAATGCACTTGGGACAAAGTGGTTTGACAAAAAGGAGGAAATGAGTTGCTAGTTTGTAGCTCCTGCACTACCTGTTTAGACAAATATTCTATGTGCTCACCTGTGACATTAAATTAGATCATTAACATAAAACTCATACACATAGTACAAAGTGTTGATATTCTGATCTATTGGAACCGAGACTCCAAACTCAAGGAAATGCTATGTCTAAAAAATGTGCGACTAGGATCCACCTGTACAAGTATGTATTTGCATTTTTTTAAAGATATTATTTATCCTCAGTCTTTATGGTGTTTAAATCTCTAAGAAGTTATGTATGTGTTGATACTTCTACACTACTCACAGCTGCACAAATGTGTTTTCTCTATGTGTTTATAAGCTGGTTCTTACAATCATATATGCACAACTACTGAAAACACATCTAGTATGAACATATTTTCTCCCATGATTTAATAGTGACAATAAAAGTCTTCATCGACACTTTATTTTTGTCTGATAGATTATAATTTTGTAGTTAACAATCTGTTTTAGTTGTAAACACACTGAGCACATATATTTTCAGCATATCTGGTGGGAATGTCATTACTACTATAGGTTGCTGCATATATAAAGTACAGCAAACTACACATATCTGTGCATCCCACAGAGAAAGCAGAACTGCACATACTGTGGTGCAATTCTGATTCAGTTACTTTACATCAAATGTTAGACAGCAGGAGCAATGATAACACAAAAAGGTCAGATCAGGAGAGCAAAATAAAATAAAGGAATCGTCAGAGAACTCAGAACAAGAGGGAATGAGGATTCTATCCATATGATAAAGGAGTAGCATATAAAAGTATAAAAGGTATAAAGTCTTACACTGGCCAGGGAGAGTGGGAATATAACAGTAAGGAAAATAGATGGACAATGTGTGAAGGGGAGAAATATTGTGAAGGACAAAATATGTATCTGTGAATTACACAATGAGAAACTGTAGAAGCTTTAGTTAAACAAGGGAATATAAAAATGAGAAACATTGCATTTAGATAGAATGAGAACAGAATATATGTAATAAGCCCCTGTTATACAGGGGCAAGAGGAGATATAGGCTCAGCGGAATGCCTTATAAGCATGGGCACAGTGAGGTGGAGTGGGCATAGGAATACAACTGAGTGCTAGGTGGTCATGGGTTACAGTTGGGTGTTTAGTGGGCATAAGGAACCATGGAGTACCAGCTGGGCATAGTGGCACAGCAGAATTAAAGGTGGAGAGTTGGCAAAACAAGTGTCTTCTGAGCATAGGCATACAGTAGAATGGAATGTGTTTAAAGGACAAAGTTTTTAGGTGACAGCAGACTGTCAGGTGCCAGGCAGACATGGCATACAGTGGGCTTCCTGATGCGCATGGGGCATGGGTCACAACTATGATCTGTACAGCAGGAAGTCTCAGGTCACGCTCAGCAGGCGAGACACAGACACCAAGCAACTATCTGTCACCTCATCCACAGAATAGCTCCCTCCTCATTCCCCCTTCTTGGCTTGTCCCCTCTCTCCATCACCCTGTGCTTTTAAACAAGACCACCACTGCAATGCAGTTCCATCCTCCTGACAATGGGGAGAAAGGTATTAGGGTGACAGCAGCCTGGGTTGGTACCCAGAGAGAACACCTGTACATCTAGAGCACTGCAGGAAGCTGAATTATAACTCAATATACCCCCAGTGCTCTCCAAATGTGTTCCACAGGATTGATTTAACACTAACATTCATCATTCTATAGACAGGAATTGACCATTCACGCTTTTTCATCTATTGTAGATTTTCCATTTAACCTGCTCAAGAAAAAGCAAGGTCACAAAAACAAGCAAAAAGTCTTCTTCAGTCTCCGTTATAATGTGAAGAAGTAACAGCTCTTTTTTTCATAAAGATTTGCTTTAAGACTTCAGATTCGCAAAACTCACATATTGCAATGAAGCATTAAAAATAAAATACCAGAATTGTAAACACCTGTTTCAAGCTACTAAATGTGCATGTTAGGTGGACCTATAACCTGCACAGTTGGAATATCTTTGCCATACAGAATATTCCTAACTAATGTACCTTGTTGATATGAAATAACAGGTGTGCTTTATGTAATATTAACCCCTTCAGTGCCAGTACCATAATTTAAATCACAAACAACACTGATACTGTGACAATATATCATCTGTAATATATAGTACTATATTCTATAGAGTTTAGGATAAAATGCTAGACGGGTGTACTGAAGAATCAGTATCTTAGTGATAACAAACCATCTCACTTTTTAAAAAATAAATAAAATAAAAACTCTTCTGAACCGTGCAGTGGCAATGAAAAGGTTAATAATATAGCCAGATATACAAACATACCATAAGATGAATTAAGCCTGGGAGAGGGGGGATTTATACACCCTAAAAACATCTAATACACAAAGTAACCAGTTTGACATTTCTTACTGCGGATCAAAAGAACAGATGATTGTGTCCAGCTCACCTTCTACAGCTTGAACTTGCCAGACCACAGAGAAGAACAGCAGCAAATAACGTAATTCCATTGTAAGATGCAAAAAAATAAATTTCTTTTTTTTTTTTTCACAAATCAACCCAAAACGAAAAAGAAAAGATAATGCCCAAATTCTTCAGGGCTCACCCCCAAAATGTAACATTAAATCCTGATTTGGCATGGGTTTCTCCAGTCCTCCTGCTGTAGAACATCATTTAAGTCCCAGGCTGGAGATGCATATTCCGGGAGTGCATGAAGGTATGTGTGTGCATACATGACAGCATGTGCCTGCTAGGGTGCACAAGCTCGCGTGTGCACGCATGTAAGCAAGTGTATGTGTGTATGCATGTTGTGTGAGGTGTGGGGGGATTGCAAGCAAGCTATCCCACTTTCACATTGCAACCAGTAGTAAAGTGATCACTGGAGGTGCACAGCCACTGAAACTGTGATTGCGTGTGGGGGGGAATTATCACCCCCCTCCAGCACAACCCCCCTCTTCCAAATCCACCAGCTCTCCCCCTCCCTCTACCATCCTGTCTGAATTCTACACACCCCTCACACCTCCTAGCCAATAGGGCTGCAAAAGAAACACGTACCCCTTCATCCAATCAATAGGAGCCCCTCCTTCCTCTGCTATTGTTGAAAGAAAATTACTTACATTGACCTGTGAAAGAAACACTGTGGCTAGCATTAATTTGAGCTGCACTGCCATCTTCTGGCGAATACTTAAAAATGCAGTCCTGTGCGTCCCTATGAATGACAAGATCACAAAAAAAGTTATAAGGATATATTGTAAACTAAATCAGCTAGCTGTGGTAGTTAAAGAAGCATGATGAATTAAAATATAATGTTTTAACGTGCTACATCAATGTATTATTTAACCATTGCTTAAACAGTGTTTAAGCACACAAAGTCAGTGCAATGCTTAGTCGGAGCTGAATACATCAGTGATTACTAGTGGCTATGCATATATGCCCCTCCTGATTGCCTCAGTGCCTGTGTCTAATTCCAGACCGTCAGTGCACTCGAATAAAACAGAACACACATTTTCTATTCAAACAATAATGCAATAATAAAAAAGCCCATTTTATTTATCTATACAATGTTTTACCAGGAAAAATAGATTGAGATTTCTCTGGTTTTCAAGTATGTCCTCCTGGCACATCAGGTATTTCCTGTTGCTCCATTTTGGTGGGCATTTTTATCTTAAAACAGGTATCCATATGCAAAATCATGGTAGTTAAACGTGAAAATGTTGTTTTCTTGTAAAATATATATAATACATTAGCAGACAAAAAAAAGATACATACGGCTGTTTTTAACCCTTTCGTGACAGGGTTAAAGTGTCTACATCGGAACACCTGTTCCGATGTAGACAAATTGAAACTACGCGATCGTGCATACGATCGCGAGATTTCAATTATTGGATCGCATCTGGGGGGCGTCCCTACAACCCTAGGAACGCCCTCCAGACCGCGATCAAGTCCTTGAAGCGCAGAAGGCTTCAGGACAGCCGTTTGATATGACGTTCTATTCCGTCATAACGGCTTTAAAGCCCAGTGTAAATATGACGGAATAGAACGGCATAACGGCGTTAAAAGGTTAAGAGGGGTGAAACATTTTGAAATAATAATAATACAACATGTTTGATTAGGTGTAGTAACTCAAACTTTCAATTTTACTATTATTATTTATCTAAACTCCTGTAAATTGCACATTTTCCTTTTCTGTGAACTGGAAGTTCCCACTGCAAACTTCTCAAGCCTAATGCTGCAACATCTCTGTCCTTAAAGGGACATTCCAGTCAAAATTCAAATGCACATAGATAAATGACATCTCTGAATATAAACATATTTGCAATATATATGTATTGGCAAAAATGCTTCTAGTAAAAGTTATGAATGTTTTAGTGTTAACAGTTTTATCCGCATGTGCATGTGAAGCACAGCTAGATATTGTTAGTGCAGCAGCATTTTAAATACTGCAGCTGCTTAGAGAGCTAATAAGGTATGTATAATGTCAGCAATTAACAAATTGAGTCATTACCAGATGGTAAAAACACCTTAGGCTCTCTGAGCAAGTGCTTTGTTTAAAATGCTGGTGCACGGTACATACTTAAAGGGACAGTCAAGTATAAATTAAACTTTCATTATTCAGGTAGGACTTTTAATTTTAATCGACTTTCCAATTTACTTTTATCATCAAATTTGCTTTTTTCTCTTGGTATTCTTAGTTTAAACTAAACATAGGTAGGCTCATATGCTAATTTCTAAGCCTTTGAGGGCTGCCTCTTATCACAGGCTTTTTAAATCTCTTTTCAACACAAAGAGACAGAAAGTACACGTGGGCCATATAGATAACACTGTGTTCAGGCACAGAAAGTTATTTAAGATCTAGCACAATACAATGCTAAATTTAAGACAATAGATAATAAACAGTCACAGTCATGAGATCAGGGGGCTGGAAGAAGGTTCCTATATACAAGGTAATCACAAAGGTAAAAAGTACATTAATATAACTGTGTTGGTTATGCAAAACTGGGGAATGAGTAATAAAGGGATTATCTATCTTTTAAAACAATAACAATTCTATGGTAGACTGTCCCTTTAAATACTCATTTGAAACAGCTATAGCTTTTACTAGAAACATTTTTGCTAATACATGCATATTAGAAAAATGCTTCTTTTCAAAACTGAAATGCATCCATGTGGATTTCAATTTTGGCTGGAATGTCCCTTTAACTGTTCTAAACAGAAAGGATAAGATACTGCCAAACAATGCAAACTTTACTAACAAAATGACAGTGCAAGCTTTGTCTACTCCAGTAACAACTTCGCAATGAAACCCAACTGGTACACTGATTTACTGCAAGGCTACCCAAAAGCCTTGTCATCGGAAAGTGTTTTATGTCCCTCTAATGAGAGAGAGAGAGAGAGAGAGAGAGAGAAGAGAGAGAAGAGAGAGGAGAGAGAGGAGAGAGAGGAGAGGATTAACCCATTAATTAACAAGTGTAATTCACTGTTAAGTTTTAGTATAAACAGGAGCATATTAGAATAAACCAGATCTAGAAGGATTATTAAAGAACACAGTGTCCATAGGGACATCAATATTCAATAAAGAAAAATACACTAAGCAAGATTTGGTAACTTTAAAACTCCATATCAATTCAATTAGGTGAAATGATAACGCCACTACAAACATAAGCAAATGTTAACAAAAAGACATCTATAGTCAATATTGTCTCTTACTGTCTATAGTCTCTTATTTGTGTGAACAGTATGCAACACCTGAAAATATTAATACCCCAGAAGGAAAGAAATATGATATCAATATTAAGTGCATAATGGTGTAAATAGGGTCATCATAACTTAAATGTGTCACAAATAGTGTCAGTATGAGGCTATCATAGCTAAATGGCTTTTACCGAATCCCTAATCTCAGAATTACTTAATGTCACTGAGGGACCCCTTAAGATAAATACACACGGACCCCTTATGGGTAGGCAATGTAATGTAGCTGTTAAGTATGCCTTAATCAAGCTAACCATTGAAACAAACATTAAGAAGGTTAAGCAGATATCTACATAGGCATTAAACCCTCATATCATAACAAAGCACAAACTTATAACAGAGACACAGTATGTAAAGAAAGAAGAAAAATATATACATATTACTTAGGGAGAGAGCCGAAGAGGTATCCACTAGTGATGTCGCGAACATAAAAATTTGGGTTCGCGAACGGCGAACGCAAACTTCCACAAATGTTTGCAAACGGGCGAACCGCCATAGACTTCAATAGGCAGGCGAATTTTAAAACCCACAGGGACTCTTTCTGGCCACAATAGTGATGGAAAAGTTGTTTCAAGGGGACTAACACCTGAACTGTGGCATGCCGGAGGGGGATCCATGGCAAAACTCCCATGGAAAATTACATAGTTGATGCAGAGTCTGGTTTTAATCCATAAAGGGCATAAATCACCTAACATTCCTAAATTGTTTGGAATAACGTGCTTTAAAACATCAGGTATGATGTTGTATCGATCAGGTAGTGTAAGGGTTACGCCCGCTTCACAGTGACAGACCAAACTCCCCGTTTAAAGGGACAGTCTACACCAGAATTTTTATTGTTTTAAAAGATAGATAATCCCTTTATTACCCATTTCCCAGTTTTGCATAACTAACACATTTATAATAATATACTTTTAACCTCTGTGATTATCTTGTATCTAAGCCTCTGCAAACTGCCCCTTTTTTCAGTTCTTTTGACAGACTTGCAGTCTAGCCAATCAGTGCCTGCTCCCATTTAACATCTCGTGCCCAAGCACAGTGTTATCTATATGAACTAACACCCTCTAGTGGTGAACTAACACCCTCTAGTGGTGAAAAACTGTTAAAATGCAATCTGAAAGAGGTGGGCTTCAAGGTCTTCAAGGTCTAAGAAATTAGCATATGAACCTCCTAGGTTAATCTTTCAATAAGAATACCAAGAGAGCAATGCAAAATTGGTGATAAAAATACCTGAATATCCCTTGACATGTATATATATATTTTTAGAAGACATCCCAAAGTATTGATCTAGGCCCATTTTGGTATATTTCATGCCACCATTTCACCGCCATATGCGATCAAATAAAAAAAAAATGTTCACTTTTTCACAAACGTTAGGTTTCTCACAGAAATTATTTACAAACAACTTATGCAATTATGGCATAAATGGTTGTAAATGCTTCTCTGGGATCCCCTTTGTTCAGAAATTGCAGACTTATATGGCTTTGGTGTTGCTTTTTGGTAATTAGAAGGCTGCTAATTGCCACTGCGCACCACACGTGTTTTATGCCCAGCAGTGAAGGGGTTAATTAGGGAGCATGTAGGGAGCTTGTAGAGTTAATTTTAGCTTAAGTGTAGTGTAGTAGACAACCCAAAGTATTGATCTAGGCCCATTTTGGTATATTTAATGCCACCATTTCACCGCCAAAGGCGATCAAATAAAAAAAAATGGTTCACTTTTTCACAAACTTTAGGTTTCTCACAGAAATTATTTACAAACAACTTATGCAATTATGGCATAAATGGTTGTAAATGCTTCTCTGGGATCCCCTTTGTTCAGAAATAGCAGACTTATATGGCTTTGGTGTTGCTTTTTGGTAATTAGAAGGCTGCTAAATGCCACTGCGCACCACACGTGTTTTATGCCCAGCTGTGAAGGGGTTAATTAGAAAGCATGTAGGGAGCTTGTAGAGTTAATTTTAGCTTAAGTGTAGTGTAGTAGACAACCCAAAGTATTGATCTAGGCCCATTTTGGTATATTTAATGCCACCATTTCACCGCCAAATGCAATCCATTTCACCGCCAAATGCGATCAAATTTAAAAAAAAAACAAATTTTTTCTCAATTTTAGGTTTCTCACTGAAATTATTTACAAACAGCTTGTGCAATTATAGCACAAATGGTTGTAAATGCTTCTCTGGGATCCCCTTTGTTCAGAAATAGCAGACATATATGACTTTGGCGTTGCTTTCTGGTAATTAGAAGACCGCTAAATGCTGCTGCGCATCACACGTGTATTATGGCTAGCAGTGAAGGAGTTAATTAGGTAGTTTGTAGGGAGCTTGCAGGGTTAATTTTAGCTTTAGTGTAGAGATCAGCCTCCCACCTGACACATCAGACCCCCTGATCCCTCCCAAACAGCTCCCTTCCCTCCCCCACCCCACAATTGTCCCCGCCATCTTAAGTACTGGCAGAAAGTCTGCCAGTACTAAAATAAAAGGTTTTTAATTTTTTTAGCATATTTACATATGCTGTGGTGTAGCATCCCCCCTTAGCCCCCAACCTCCCTGATCCCCCCAAAACAGCTCTCTAACCCTCCCCATCTGCCTTATTGGTGGCCATCTTGGGTATTGGCAGCTGTCTGCTATTATTTCACAGTCAAAAAAGTGTTGTTTTTTTAAAATGTACACTACTGTTACACCAGATATGAGTGGTGGCACTGGGCAAGTGGGCACAGTATACGCTGTGAGCCTGACACACACGCTGGCAGGCAGGCAACTGCAATTAGATTACACAGGAAAAAAAAAAAGCAGACTGATGTTCTAGCCCTAAAAAGAGCTTTTTGGGGTGCTGTCCTTACAGCAGAGATCAGATGAGTCCTTCAGGACTGTAGTGGACACTGAATACACTAGCCTAGCTATCAATTTCCCTATTAAATCAGCAGCAGCTACACTGTCCCTCCTCTCACTAAGAATACAGCTTCCGAATGAATCTAAAATGGATGCTGTCCAGGAGGTGGGAGGGTCTGGGAGGGAGGGTCTGCCGCTGATTGGCTGGAATGTGTCTGCTGACTGTGAGGTACAGGGTCAAAATTTACTCAATGATGACGAATAGGGGGCGGACCGAACATTGCATATGTTCGCCCGCCGCGGCGAACGCGAACAACCTATGTTCACCGGGAACTATTCGCCGGCGAACTATTCGCGACATCACTAGTATCCACACTAGATTTACTTTTGCCAAAAATTTATGATATCAAACTCAGAGTTGAAGCCTAAAGGTACAAAACTTCTGAATCCAGTTGGCTTCTTGCCTACAAAGTATTGGAAATTTGTCTTAATGGCTTGCCAATGGCTTGCCATCTAAAGTTTTTAATTTTTTTTTGATGTTGTTTAATAAAATGTTTAGAAAAAGCCGAGCACGCTCTTTCCCCTGAAATATAGGAAAGATGCTCGCTGATCCTAGTACCAACTTGCCTAGTCGTCCTTTCTATGTACTGTTTTAAACATTGGGTACACACCACTATGTAGATAGTAAATGTGCTCCTACAATTGACACACCCTTTGGTACTAAACTCCTCCCCAGTAGCATGTGATTTAAATACAGTGTGCACAATAATATGGTCACAAGAAGTACATACTCTTCTTCCACATCTATATGTGCCATTGAATCTCAACCATCAGCTAGCTGAGTTTTTGTTTGTTTTAAGCATACTGGGAGCCACTATATTTCCCAGAGTGACATTCCTTTTGGGTATATAAGAACATCCCTATATTTATATTTATATGTATAATGGGGCATCCATTCCGCTTCTAAAGCACGGGTCTATCTACGGATCTACAACTTCTACATGGATGTTTGTATTCACTGATGACGTCATGGAGGGCTAGTCTTTGTGATGGTTTTCCGATTTACTGCATAAAAGTCACATGAAAGCAAGCTCCGTGAAGCTGGTGATATGGAAGCTTTGGAGTTGCCACTGCAGCGTTCACACCACGGATCCATACAGCTTGTTTTATGACTGCATCCTACAGATGTAAGGTCTGTCAATTTGCCGGGTGAGTGAAGATCTGGTGCTATCTGTCTGTCTTATGTGTACACTCTCCCCGGTTGGACTCTGCCATACGCTGATTCCAGATATATTTACACACTGATTGGCAGTATTGGAGGTTGTGCCTCCCCTTGGTGTTGACAGCTGAGCTAGCGGTGGTGTGTAGTAGGGGGACAGTGTTACTTCTGCACATGACTACCCTCTAAGATAAATTGAGGTGTTTTCTCAAATGTGATATTATTGGTACCTATACAGGGAGTGCAGAATTATTAGGCAAGTTGTATTTTTGAGGATTAATTTTATTATTGAACAACAACCATGTTCTCAATGAACCCAAAAAACTCATTAATATCAAAGCTGAATAGTTTTGGAAGTAGTTTTTAGTTTGTTTTTAGTTATAGCTATTTTAGGGGGATATCTGTGTGTGCAGGTGACTATTACTGTGCATAATTATTAGGCAACTTAACAAAAAACAAATATATACCCATTTCAATTATTTATTTTTACCAGTGAAACCAATATAACATCTCAACATTCACAAATATACATTTCTGACATTCAAAAACAAAACAAAAACAAATCAGTGACCAATATAGCCACCTTTCTTTGCAAGGACACTCAAAAGCCTGCCATCCATGGATTCTGTCAGTGTTTTGATCTGTTCACCATCAACATTGCGTGCAGCAGCAACCACAGCCTCCCAGACACTGTTCAGAGAGGTGTACTGTTTTCCCTCCTTGTAAATCTCACATTTGATGATGGACTACAGGTTCTCAATGGGGTTCAGATCAGGTGAACAAGGAGGCCATGTCATTAGATTTTCTTCTTTTATACCCTTTCTTGCCAGCCACGCTGTGGAGTACTTGGACGCGTGTGATGGAGCATTGTCCTGCATGAAAATCATGTTTTTCTTGAAGGATGCAGACTTCTTCCTGTACCATTGCTTGAAGAAGGTGTCTTCCAGAAACTGTCAGTAGGACTGGGAGTTGAGCTTGACTCCATCCTCAACCCGAAAAGGCCCCACAAGCTCATCTTTGATGATACCAGCCCAAACCAGTACTCCACCTCCACCTTGCTGGCGTCTGAGTCGGACTGGAGCTCTCTGCCCTTTACCAATCCAGCCACGGGCCCATCCATCTGGCCCATCAAGACTCACTCTCATTTCATCAGTCCATAAAACCTTAGAAAAATCAGTCTTGAGATATTTCTTGGCCCAGTCTTGACATTTCAGCTTGTGTGTCTTGTTCAGTGGTGGCCGTCTTTCAGCCTTTATTACCTTGGCCATGTCTCTGAGTATTGCACACCTTGTGCTTTTGGGCACTCCAGTGATGTTGCAGCTCTGAAATATGGCCAAACTGGTGGCAAGTGGCATCTTGGCAGCTGCACGCTTGACTTTTCTCAGTTCATGGGCAGTTATTTTGCTCCTTGGTTTTTCCACACGCTTCTTGCGACCCTGTTGACTATTTTGAATGAAACGCTTGATTGTTCGATGATCACGCTTCAGAAGCTTTGCAATTTTAAGAGTGCTGCATCCCTCTGCAAGATATCTCACTATTTTTGACTTTTCTGAGCCTGTCAAGTCCTTCTTTTGACCCATTTTGCCAAAGGAAAGGAAGTTGCCTAATAATTATGCACACCTGATATAGGGTGTTGATGTCATTAGACCACACCCCTTCTCATCACAGAGATGCACATCACCTAATATGCTTAATTGGTAGTAGGCTTTCGAGCCTATACAGCTTGGAGTAAGACAACATGCATAAAGAGGATGATGTGGTCAAAATACTCATTTGCCTAATAATTCTGCACTCCCTGTATAGTGCACCCTTCCTAGTCTCACCTGGCACTACAGTCATGACACTAGCTGACTTTCCTTATGATGTCAATCTTGTTTGGTTACCAGGCACCACTACAAGTCCTTTTTCTTCTTATATATATATATATATATATATATATATATATATATATATATATATATATTTTATGAAAGTTTTTAGACTTATGATCAGATAACCCAAGTTGTTTTTGTTTTTTGCATCACAGAATAACGTGAGATATGTAGGAATTCTCAATTTCCTTTTCAGTGTTTTAAACTGCTTACTAATGCTACCCCAACTGCTTACTATTGCTACCCAAACTCCATCTACAACTCAACACGAGGTATAAATAAATTTGCTTTATCCCATTACACAATATCTGAATATAAATATAATTTTCTAGTGCTTTGATGCTGCATAGTATTCATGGAAATCCCCTTGGAAAAGTCTGAAACTGAATTCTTTACTGTTGCCAATCAGATGCTGCCCTGATGTAATATGTTTGACTTACTGTATCCTTATCCTTTACAAATAATAATCTCATGATAACTGCAGTGTGGACTCTGGGTCCCCAGTACCCCTATTTGGAAAGTATAAAAGTATATTACAGCAACACAAATAGAAAAAACAGTTCACCGTATGGTCACTACAAGACCAAAATCGCAACTCTCTTAATACAAAAGGGTGAAAGCACATACCTGCTTCTTTTATAAACACCACTTTAATCCATATACTGTGGTTACAGGCGTTCCTTAAAGCTATCTTATCACTCTGATGAGGCCCATAGGAGGCCGAAACGATCGTCTGGTGGTTGTCATGTTCCTTGTTTAAAGGAGAATTACCTGGTATTTCGGGGCTGGACTGACCTTACTTTGCGGGATTAGACTGATATGCTACAGGAAAGTTTTCCTTTGTGAAAAGCAGAACTGGGCTAAAAGAGGCTGCTTTTAGGTGGTGACTCGCCATAGAACAAGCTATTGAGCTGTTGTTCATTCCTGGTAGAGCGTTTCTCTCTTTGTATGCATTTGAATAATGACCCTGGGGAGGTCTCCCTAAGGATGATAGGGGAAACCAAACGTGGACTCCTTGCCCAGTGAAGCTTTGAGGAATATGGCTGCACCTCACTGACAAGGCCCATAGGAGGCCAAAACGATATTCTGGGGTTGTCATGTTCCTTGTTCAAAGGAGAATTGCCTGGTATTTTGGGGCTGGACTCTCCTTACTTTGCGGGATTAGACTGATACGTATACTTCAGGAAAGTTTTCCTCTGTGAAAAGCACAACTGGGCTAAAAGAGGCTTCTCCTAGGTGGTAATTCGACATAGAACAAGCTACTGAGCTGTTGTTCGTTCCTGGTAGATTTGATACAATAAATGTATCGGTCCGGCAAACCGTTCAGGGGAATCACTTCAAATCCCCCAAAGTATACACCATATCAAAAAGAAAAAGTAGAGCATGGACAATACTAAAAGGTTAAAACTTAACCTTTAAAATAAACAAGTTACAACAGCAACATATCTATAAAAAAAGATGCATAGACCCTCGGCTGCACCTGGTCTTACAAGTTTCGGCTAAACCACCTTATGACCAGATTATGATTGGAGCGCTAACATTTCCTCGTAAGTGATAAGGGGTTTATCGCAAGTGTTTGCTCATGTCAGGGTTTTCGCTCGTATTACAAGTTGAAAGTACACGTGATTGTGTACTTTGGAGTTAACATGCATCAGGTTAGCTCTGGTTAACTGACGTGTCACAAAACACAAAAATACATTACAAAGTACAGTTACACTCATAATAACACCATCTAATAAAAATTGTTAAAAAGAAGAAAAAAAAGGTTTCAAAGGTCTTTACTCCAAAGTATTGGTTCTACAGAGGTTCGTGACGATCGTGTCTATGAAACGGATGGGAAGAAGCAAGCAAGTCCTTACTGAGCGAGGTGCAACGATGTACGTCAGAGCAAGCGTAAACATCAGAAACAGAAAGTAGGATACAGCGGCACTAGTGATTGAAAAAATAAAAACAGTCTTTTATTGACACATGTTAAAAATATATATTTATCACAGGAGGGGGTCCCATCTGACATGTTTCGCCCCTACCTCTGGGGGTTAGTCATAGATAGATTTCAATAAAGGACAATGCATTTAAAAAGCAAAACAGACCAATCACAAAGGGAAAATCATTATATTATATGTAATAAGGGAATTCACACCCTCACTCCCCTTTATATCTACATTTAGCCACCAATCAGCAAGCGCAACCCAGGTGCTGAACCAAAGATGAGCCGGCTTGTAAGCTTACATTCCTGATTTTTCAAATAAAGATACCAAGAGAACGAAGAAAATTTGATACTAGAAGTAAATTAGAAACTTGCTTAAAATTGCATGCTCTGAATCATGAAAGAAAAAAAAATGGGTTCAGTATCCAAAGGGATACTGAACCCATTTTTTTTTCTTTCATGCAATCCAGTGAAATATCCATTGAAAAACCTTTTGAGCATACTTAAAGAAGTATGCTCAAAAGGTTTTTCAATGGATATTTCACTGGATTGCAAATAATGCAAACAAGGCATGTAATAAGGGGCTTAACCATTTAATTTCACATACAGATCTTTTGCCCTACAGTGCTTAATTGGCTATATATATATATATATATATATATATATATATATATATATACTACTTGCTAAATTCGCTCTTACCACCTGTGTGGCTTGTACAGATATTTAATTTTTGATGAAATAAAGAATTTAACTTTTTAACTTTGAGCACCACGTTCTTGTACTCTTTTGTTCATATATATATATATATATATATATATATATATATATATATATATATATATATATATACACATATATATATACATATATATATATATATATATATTCTGCATAAAGAAGAAGTGGAATATCTCTCCCTGAAATGTAAATAAACTTATTTGACACTTAAATAAATCCCATGAGTGCTTCTGTTGCTTATGCTATTTATTTATATACAGTATATATATATAAATACACTCACCGACCACTTTATTAGGTACACTTGTTCAATTGCTTGGTAACACAAATTGATAATCAGTCAATCACATGGCAGCAACTCAATGCATTTAGACATCTAGACGTGGTGAACACGACTTGCTGAAGTTCAAACCGAACAACAGAATGGGGAAGAAAGGGGATTTAAGTGACTTTGAACATGGTATGGTTGTTGGTGCCAGATGGGCTGGTCAGAGTATTTAAACAACTGCTGATCTACTGGGATTTTCACACACAACCATCTATAGGGTTTACAGAGAATGGTCCGAAAAAGAGAAAATATCCAGTGAGCGGCAGTTGTGTGGATGACAATGCCTTGTTAAAGTGAGAGGTCAGAGGAGAATGGGCAGACTGGTTCAAGATGATAGAAAGGCAACAGTAACTCAAATAACCACTCGTTACAACCAAGGTAGGCAGAATACCATCTCTAAATGCACAACAAGTTGAACCTTAAAGCATATGGGTTACAGCAGCAGAAGACCACAGCAGGTGCCACTCCTGTCAGCTAAGAACAGGAAACTGAGGCTACAATTCACACAGGCTCACCAAAATTGGACAATAGAAGATTGGAAAAATGTTGCCTGGTCTGATAAGTCTCGATTTCAGCTGTGACTTTCAGAGGGTAGGGTCAGAATTTTGTGTAAACAACATGAAAGCATGGATCCATCCTGCCATGTATCAACAGTTCAGGCTGGTGGTGGTGGTGTAATGGTGTGGGGGATATTTTCTTGGCACACTTTGGGCCCCTTAGTACCACTTAAGCATTGTTTAATCGCCATAGTCTACCTGAGTATTGTTGACGACCATGTACATCCCTTTATGACTACAGTGTACCCATCTTCTGATGGCTACTTCCAGCAGGATAATGCACCATGTCATAAAGCTCAAATCATCTCAAACTGGTTTCTTGAACATGACAATCACTGTACTCAAATGGCCTCTACAGTCACCAGATCTCAATCCAATAGAGCACCTTTGGGATGTGGTGGAATGGGAGATTTGGATCATGGATGTGCAGCTGGCAAAGCTGCAGCAACTGTGTGATGCTATCATATCAATATGGACCAAAATCTCTGAGAAATGTTTCCAACACCTTGTTGAATCTATGCCACAAATAATTAAGGCAGTTCTGAAGGCAAAAGTGGGTCCAACCCAGTATTGCAAGGCGTACCTAATAAAGTGGCCGGTGAGTGCATAAATATATATATATTATATACATCAAACATAGGCAACAAAATAAATAAATATATAAATAATATATTTCAAAATACAAAATGGTAAAATATAAAAAGCAACAAGCAGAAATGCATCATATAGTAGAAGGGTACACACTTTTATTGAACGTAGGCTAAGACCAGCCAGTGCAGAGAAATGAAGGAAATAGAAAATTAACCTTATTTGACCATCTGGAGCAGTTGAGCGCCACTATTTTCTCTCGCATACAATGAAACTGAATGCTACTTGCCTTCTTGTTGTTTTGCTATGTAGCTTATTTCTTTACTTATTAGAAATGTGTGTGAGCTGAAGCAGCGTAACACCTAGTTAAAATAGAGGGTGAAAAGTTCTACAATTTTATTTCTTTCTTTGGGCATAAATTTACAGAAAGAAGAATTGTACACATTTACATTGCATGAAAGAGGGAAATTCAAAAATTTTTCTTTTTACATGTTTGTTATCCAGACCCCCCAACAGTACCAAAATGCTGGAGAGGGAACTAGTAATAATGGGAGCGGACAAATGTATGTCAAAGCTTCATTAAAGAGAACAACTTGACATTAGGGTGACAATTTTGAATTGGATTCTAAAACATATGGGAAGCCATTGTCACTGAGCATCTGCTATGCCTTAATATTTTGCAAATATGACTCCAGAAAGAAATGACACTGTCCTGCACAACATTATTGTGAATGCACTGTCACTTATTTATAGAGAATCACTGCTCTGTGTGTTACTGGTGCTAAGAAGAGTCAAAATAATTATCACCTCCGACATGGTGTAAACAAGTCATTGCTCTATATATATTGGAACAGCTATGGATACTACCTACAACCCAGAGAGTGGAGAAGACACTCAGAACAGTGTGTCACTCTCTAACAGTGTGACTTGCCTAATCACAAGAAATCATTCTGACGGCTACTAAATGGTACATGGCCTAGAAAATAAAAACTTACAAGGAAATACTTTGTGACCTTAATACACATATCTCAGTGGAGAAGAGAAGGGTTACACGAGCAGCACAACCCCCTTAAATTGCAGCTGGCCTGCCCCAAGTGTTGCAGCCCACATGGAAATCTCCTGGTGTCCTTGTATGCCAATCCAGCCTTGATACTAACTGCTACTCACTGGCTCTCTAGGAAAGCTGGGGTCAATTAATCTAGCAGAGGTATTCATGGTAGACTTGAAGAAGGAGCGGCAGGTTATGAAAAGGCAACTTAGAAGTAGGTTGCAGTAGCAAATACTAGACAAAATGAGTGAATTCATATTTTGGTGGAGTCCTGAATAAGGAAAGGGTGAATTCTAGAGATACTTTGTAGGTAAGTATAGCAGGACCCCGCAAGCTCTAGTATACATAGTGTAATGAGAGTGCAGTGTGATGCCAAGACAGTGGATATGAGTTGATGTTTAGAATACACAGTAACATATGTAGGGTGTCTATGAGGCAGTAGAAATAAGGAGAAGATAAGAGATTAAGCTGTAAGTTATCTGAAGATATCCAGGGCCTGATGATCAAAAAGTTGTCCGAATGGAGACAAATCAGGCAAAATTTTAGTGGGCTTTGTTTGAGCATCATATTAAAATGTAGGTGTCTCCCATTAACATGTGGAACCCTGCATCGTGAGATAAACAGCTCTCAAGCTAAAATTTACCTTTATAAAATTCTTTGAGGGACTTTGCAGTACTAACAAGACTTTTTAGATAATCTTACCATAACAGAGAACTGTAGCTCAACTGCCATCAATGCAAAAATATTTTAACATTTTCGTTTACTGGTCCTCCAATTATAAAATATGTCTTTAAAGGGACAGTCTAGGCCAAAATAAACTTTCATGATTCAGATAGGGCATGTAATTTTAAACAATTTTCCAATTTACTTTTATCACCAATTTTGCTTTATTCTCTTGGTATTCTTAGTTAAAAACTTAACCTAGGCGGTTCATATGCTAATTTCTTAGACCTTGAAGGCCACCTCTTTTCAGAATGCATTTTAACAGTTTTTCACCACTAGAGGGTGTTAGTTCATGTGTTTCATATAGATAACACTGTGCTTGTGCACGTGAAGTTATCTGGGAGCAGGCACTGATTGGCTAAACTGCAAGTCTGTCAAAAGAACTGAAATAAAGGGGCAGTTTGCAGAGGCTTAGATACAAGATAATCACAGAGGTTAAAAGTATATTAATATAACTGTGTTGGTTATGCAAAACTGGGGAATGGGTAATAAAGGGATTATCTATCTTTTAAAACAATAAAAATTCTGGTGTAGACTGTCCCTTTAATCTTCAGATGTTTTAGTAACAATTACTGTGCTCTCTCTCTCTTTCTCTCTCTCTCTCTCTCTCTCTCTCGTTTTAGTAACAAATACTGTGCTCTCTCTCTCTATCTCTCTCTCTCTCTCTCTCTCGTTTTAGTAACAAATACTGTGCTCTCTCTCTCTCTCTTTCTCTCTCTCGTTTTAGTAACAAATACTGTGCTCTCTCTCTCTCTCTCTCTCTCTCTCTCTCTCTCTCTCTCTCTTTCTCTCTCTCGTTTTAGTAACAAATGCTGTGCTCTCTCTCTTTCTCTCTCTCTCTCTCTCTCTCTCTCTCTCTCTCTCTCTCTCTCTCTCTCTCTCTCTCTCTCTCTCTCTCTCTCTCTCTCTCTCTCTCTCTCTCTCTCTCTCTCTCTCTCTCTCTCTCTCTCTCTCTCTCTCTATATATATATATATATATATATATATATATATATATATATATATATATATATATATATATATAAATAAGTATATATATACATATATACAGCAATTTCATTTATGTATGCAGTTATGTTATATAAATGGAGAATTGGGATGGATGGGAGAAAGAAATAAAACAAAAGTGTTAGATGATTTTCAAAAGAATGTGAAAGAAAGAGACTGGTTGTCAGCGACTGCATTAGACAAATTTGTTTAGCTCACCACTCATCGTTATGTTCTACTCTGTCAGCAATCACAACAGCCCCTCATAGAATTTAATCTAAAATTACATTTAAAATCCTGATCCTATTACACAAATCCTCTAGCAAGACTGTGCATTTTTTTGTCATCTCTCATCTCCATATACTTCATAAACTTCATGTTCATTCACCCGTGACCTACATCTTGCTTCTCAAGCACAGATTATGTGGCCACCAACCTTTTCACCTTAATAATTCTTAATGACATTACCAAATGCCATGAAACACAGATTTTGTCTAAAAGGACATTACTAAAACTATTTGTATTTTAAAATAATATATATTTGTAATCATTATGAAAACACTCTAGCATTTTACAAGAGGGGGCTGCAAAATGTATCAAGCATTGTAAATTACTTTGTTCCTTTGCTTTTCTCAAATCTACTGAATTTATCAATCAATAATCAGTAGGTACCAGCAGCTTTTTAATTTTTGTATTACAAAACAAACACTAGGGGCCCGATCCGATATGCAGCGTCGCCCGCAAAAGCCGGCGACGCCAAATTTTGCACTGGTTTGGTATCACATGTACAGCGTAACCTAGAAGTTACGCTCGTATATTTCTGCCTTCGGCCGTAGTTTTTTGGGCCATAGGCAGGTATACCAAACCAGCGCAGTTTGGTATCCAATATACAGCGTAAGGACTTACGTGGCGAAAATGGAGAAATCTTACTCCATTTTCACCTCACCACAAATTGCAGGCATAGTAAGCCTTACGCTGTGTATTGGAACCCCGTAACTCCCTAAACTACCTGCAAAATAAAACCTAACACCTAACGCATGCGCAATGTCTATCTACCTGTCAACCACAAACTGCTAAATAAAGCCTAAACCTAACGCATGTGCAATGTCTATCTACCTGTCAACCGCGATCCCCCGCCGCAATCCCTAATATAGTTATTAACCCCTAAACCACCGCTCCCAGACCCCGCCACCAGCTACATTAACTTCCCCCTAATGTGAGCCCCTTACACCGCCGCCACCTACATTACCTACCCCCTAATGTGAGCCCCTTACACTGCCGCCAGCTATATTAAATTATTAACCCCTAATCTAATCCCCCTACCCCGCCGCCAGCTATATTAAATTATCAACCCCTAATCTAATCCCCCTACCCCGCCGACAGCTATATTAAATTATTAACCCCTAATCTAATCCCCCTACCCCGCCACCAGCTATATTAAAATAATTAACCCCTAAAATAATAAAATATCCCTACCACTAAACCTAAGTCTAACCCTACAAATAGCCCTGAAAAGGGCTTTTTGCGTAGCATTACCCCAAAGTAAACAGCTCTATTTTTGCGGGGCTTTGCCCCAAAGTAATCAGCTCTTTTACCAGCCCTTAAAAGGGCTTTTGGCGGGGCATTGTCACAAAGTAATCAGCTCTTTTGCCTATAATCTAAATCCCCTACACCGCCACCACCTATAATAAATGTATTACCCCCTAATCTAATCCCCCTATACCGCCGCCACCTATAATAAATGTATTACCCCCTAATCGAATCCCCCTACACCGCCGCCACCTATATTAACTATAATAACCCTAATTATATTAGGGTTAATATAATTAATATAGTTATTATATATATATATATATATATATATATATATATATATATATATAAAGTATAATAACCCTATCTAACTCTAACACCCCTAACTAAATTCTTATTAAAATAAATCTAATTAATATTAATATTATTAATTAAAATATTCCTATTTAAATCTAAATACTTGCCTATAAAATAAACCCTAAGATAGCTACAATATAATTAATAATTACATTGTAGCTATTTTAGGGTTTATATTTATTTTACAGGTAACTTGGTATTTATTTTAACTAGGTACAATAGCTATTAAATAGTTAATAACTATTTAATAGCTACCTAGATAAAATAATTACCAATTTACCTGTAAAATAAATCCTAACCTAAGTTACAAATACACCTACACTATCAATAAATTAAATAAACTAAAAATATCTAAACTAAAATACAATTAAATACACTAAACTAAATTACAAAAACAAACAAACACTAAATTACAAAAAATAAAAAAAGATTACAAGAATTTTAAGCTAATTACGCCTAATCTAACCCCTAATAAAATAATAAAGCCCCCCAAAATAAAAAAATGCCCTACCCTATTCTAAATGAAAAATTAACCAGCTCTTTTACCAGCCCTTAAAAGGGCTTTTTGCGGGGCATGCTCCAATGTAAACAGCTCTTTTGCCTTTATAAAAAACACAATACCACCCCCCAACATTACAACCCACCACCCACATACCCCTACTCTAAACCCCCCTTAAAAAAAACTAACACTAAGCCCCAGAAGATCTCCCTACCTTGAGTCGTCTTCACCCAGCCGGGTCGAGCTCCTCATCCAATCCCGGCGATGTCTTCATCCAAGCGGCAAAGAAGAAGTCTTCCATCTGGGCGATGTCTTCATCCAAGTGGCAAAGAAGAAGTCTTCCATCCCGGCGATGTCTTCATCCAAGCGGCAAAGAAGAGGTCCTCCATCGGGGCGAAGTTTTCCTCCAAGCGGCATCTTCAATCTTCTTTCTTCAGACCAATCAGCCAATCGGATTGAACTTGAATCTGATTGGCTGATTGAATCAGCCAATAAGATTTTCTTACCTTAATTCCGATTGGCTTATAGAATCCTATCAGCCAATAGGAATTCGAGGGACACCATCTTGGATGACGTCATTTAAAGGAAACTTCATTCGTCGTTCAGTCGTCGGGCCAGCTGGATGTTCCGCGTCGGAGGTCTGAAGAAAGAAGACTGATGATGCCGCTTGGAGGAAAACTTCGCCCCAATGGAGGACCTCTTCTTTGCCGCTTGGATGAAGACATCGCCGGGATGGAAGACTTCTTCTTTGCCGCTTGGATGAAGACATCACCCGGATTGGATGAAGAGTTCGGCCCGGCTGGGTGAAGACGACTCAAGGTAGGGAGATCTTCTGGGGCTTAGTGTTAGTTTTTTTTAAGGGGGGTTTGGGTGGGTTTAGAGTAGGGGTATGTGGGTGGTGGGTTGTAATGTTGGGGGGTGGTATTGTGTTTTTTTTTACAGGCAAAAGAGCTGATTACTTTGGGGCATGCCCCGCAAAAGCCCTTTTAATGGTTGGTAAAAGAGCTGGTTAATTTTTAATTTAGAATAGGGTAGGGCATTTTTTATTTTGGGGGGCTTTATTATTTTATTAGTAGGGGGCTTAGAATAGGTGTAATTAGCTTAAAATTCTTGTAATCTTTTTTTATTTTTTGTAATTTAGTTTTTTTTTTTGTAATTTAGTTTAGTGTATTTAATTGTATTTTAGTTTAGATATTTGTAGTTTATTTAATTTATTGATAGTGTAGGTGTATTTGTAACTTAGGTTAGGATTTATTTTACAGGCAAATTGGTAATTATTTTAACAAGGTAGCTATTAAATAGTTATTAACTATTTAATAGCTATTGCACCTAGTTAAAATAAATACCAAGTTATAAATATAATATAAATATAAACCCTAAAATAGCTACAATTTAATTATTAATTACATTGTAGCTATCTTAGGCCTAGATTTAGAGTTTGGCGGTAGCCGTCAAAACCAGCGTTAGAGGCTCCTAACGCTGCTTTTTGCCGCCCTCCGGTATTTAGAGTTTAGTTACCGACACTCAAAAAACACCCAACGCACAAATCTCTACCGACAGCTCAGATCCAGTAATTAACATCTACCGACAAAATAAACATCCACGAATCAAAAAACAAATATTACACAAAGTACACTTACACTCATACAAACACTACACTATATTTATTTTTCAGATTTAATATTTTTTCTTCAAAATAGAAAGGATCAAAGTTGTGAGATCTCGGGTGTTAGAAAAAAAACAACACAAATCCATTTTGCCATTGACTAACATTGACACACGGGAAAAGACCCTCATATAGCTACATCTAACTAATAATATTATCACAAACATACACTCATCGATGCATACCAAAAATATACACCACATTACATACACAAACAAGTTATTTATTACAAAATGAACACGATTTAGCTACTTTTTCACACAGGCTCATGACGTCACTCACTTTACGAGGAAAACCAGTCTTTGATTTTTTTTTTACCAAAATTTTGAGCCTCCATTGACTTCTATGGCGAAGACGTGCTCGTGCACGCGACAGACAGATTTCTCTAACGCACGCAAAAAGCGTAGACAAAAAAACTCCAAATACCAGCGCTAGAAATCTGAAAAAAAAAATGTTTTTCTGCGTTAGACCCAGCTATAACAAATAGATCAAGAAATGCCTATTTCTCTATGGTGGACTTACAGGGAGTGCAAAATTATTAGGCAAATTAGTATTTTGACCACATCATCCTCTTTATGCATGTTGTCTTACTCCAAGCTGTATAGGCTCGAAAGCCTACTACCAATTAAGCATATTAGGTGATGTGCATCTCTGTAATGAGAAGGGGTGTGGTCTAATGACATCAACACCCTATATCAGGTGTGCATAATTATTAGGCAACTTCCTTTCCTTTGGCAAAATGGGTCAAAAGAAGGACTTGACAGGCTCAGAAAAGTCAAAAATAGTGAGATATCTTGCAGAGGGATGCAGCACTCTTAAAATTGCAAAGCTTCTGAAGCGTGATCATCGAACAATCAAGCGTTTCATTCAAAATAGTCAACAGGGTCGCAAGAAGCGTGTGGAAAAACCAAGGCGCAAAATAACTGCCCATGAACTGAGAAAAGTCAAGCGTGTAGCTGCCAAGATGCCACTTGCCACCAGTTTGGCCATATTTCAGAGCTGCAACATCACTGGAGTGCCCAAAAGCACAAGGTGTGCAATACTCAGAGACATGGCCAAGGTAAGAAAGGCTGAAAGACGACCACCACTGAACAAGACACACAAGCTGAAACGTCAAGACTGGGCCAAGAAATATCTCAAGACTGATTTTTCTAAGGTTTTATGGACTGATGAAATGAGAGTGAGTCTTGATGGGCCAGATGGATGGGCCCGTGGCTGGATTGGTAAAGGGCAGAGAGCTCCAGTCCGACTCAGACGCCAGCAAGGTGGAGGTGGAGTACTGGTTTGGGCTGGTATCATCAAAGATGAGCTTGTGGGGCCTTTTCGGGTTGAGGATGGAGTCAAGCTCAACTCCCAGTCCTACTGCCAGTTTCTGGAAGACACCTTCTTCAAGCAGTGGTACAGGAAGAAGTCTGCATCCTTCAAGAAAAACATGATTTTCAATGCTCCATCACACGCGTCCAAGTACTCCACAGCGTGGCTGGCAAGAAAGGGTATAAAAGAAGAAAACCTAATGACATGGCCTCCTTGTTCATCTGATCTGAACCCCATTGAGAACCTGTGGTCCATCATCAAATGTGAGATTTACAATGAGGGAAAACAGTACACCTCTCTGAACAGTGTCTGGGAGGCTGTGGTTGCTGCTGCACGCAATGTTGATGGTGAACAGATCAAAACACTGACAGAATCCATGGATGGCAGGCTTTTGAGTGTCCTTGCAAAGAAAGGTGGCTATATTGGTCACTGATTTGTTTTTGTTTTGTTTTTGAATGTCAGAAAAGTATATTTGTGAATGTTGAGATGTTATATTGGTTTCACTGGTAAAAATAAATAATTGAAATGGGTATATATTTGTTTTTTGTTAAGTTGCCTAATAATTATGCACAGTAATAGTCACCTGCACACACAGATATCCCCCTAAAATAGCTATAACTAAAAACAAACTAAAAACTACTCCCAAAACTATTCAGCTTTGATATTAATGAGTTTTTCGGGTTCATTGAGAACATGGTTGTTGTTCAATAATAAAATTAATCCTCAAAAATACAACTTGCCTAATAATTCTGCACTCCCTGTATGGATTTTACTTATTGAATATTCACAGCAGCATTAAATTGTTTCATACTTTTACATTACATCAACTACAAATCAACATCACTAGTAACAAACATTTTTACAAATAAAATCACATTTAAACGGACACAAAAATAATTACAACATTTCAGGATTCACAAACAGTACACAATGGGAAACACCTCTCATTTACCTTTATTATTGCATTTCATTTATTCACCTCATATGCTTGCAGCAACAGCATATCTACATAGGCTTAACACATGATCAGTCATGGATGCACATACATTACTTTTATCATTCACTCATACATGTGCATTCAAATGATGAGGGAAAAACACATTACATTCTCTCTAGGAATCACAAAACAGAACATATGGATTTTACTGTACTTTTAACATCATGATTCCATCACAATAAACTATTAGGAATTACGTACAAGAAGAACATCATTACACCAGATTACAGATGTCACTTTATAGGAAGGAACAACAATGCCAGACCGCTATATAGAAGTCAGCATATGTGGGACACAATCACAATATATACGTATATGTACATAACACGCATCACCCATCACGCAACCACAAAGCACACATTTATATTTTATTCAGCACACAATAACAATGTAGTCAAATACAACAACACAATGAGGATTTCAGAACTACATAGGCAGGTTAATAATATGATGACGTCATTAGAAGATTCAACCATACACATTACAGATTCACGACTGTACCGCCCCTTTCAGAAATTTACCACTCAATACTACAATACAACATATACGTAAACAACAGTTTGAAACAGCATTATTAGGGCGATTTGAATGGGACAATTAATAAATATTGTCAGCTCGTAAATCACTTATATATATAATACTACAGATGACAGCTGGAAGTTCTTCAGTATTAGTGCGATTTGAATGGGACGCATACAATATTGGCATCTCGGCAATCACTTATATATACAATACTACAGATGACAGCTGGAAGTTATTCAGTATTAGTGCGATTTTAATGGGACGCATACAATATTGACATCTCGGCAATCACTTATATATACAATACTACAGATGACAGCCGGAAGTTATTCAGTATTAGTGCGATTTGAATGGGACGCATACAATATTGACAGCTCGGCAATCACTTATATATATAATACTACAGATGACAGCCGGAAGTTATTCAGTATTAGTGTGATTTGAATGGGACGCATACAATATTGACAGCTCGGCAATCACTTATATATACAATACTACAGATGACAGCCGGAAGTTATTCAGTATTAGTGCGATTTTAATGGGACGCATACAATATTGACAGCTCGGCAATCACTTATATATACAATACTACAGATGGCAGACGGGAAGTTCGGAATTATTATTGCGATTTTAAAGGGACGCATACAATATTGACAGCTCGGCAATCACTTATATATACAATACTACAGATGTGCAGACGGGAAGTTCGGAATTATTATTGCGATTTTAAAGGGACGCATACAATATTGACAGCTCGGCAATCACTTATATATACAATACTACAGATGGCAGCTGTTACTTTATTGTTTACAAACAATATTGCAGCAACATTGATCGATCACATTCGATGCACATTATATACAACTATGCACTTTCATTCATGTTAGCCTGGACGTGTGCTTTTTACTATAAGATCGCGTTTAATAAATATTGATTACGCATATGAGCAAACATTACAAACATGCACTGTATGTGTGATATTTGACACTTTCACATTGAGATTCATTTGGGGAAAACAACATTTCAGCAAACACCCAAAAAACGCCCACTGTGAAAGCATTCGCGCCGCTCACATACAAACAAGTGAATACAATTAGCAATCATTACAAACTCACTACCATTGGACTAATTGTACTATAAATCCCCCAAACAACATGGCCAAAGCATCCCTTGTGATCCACATCAGATCAATTTGCATGCCTTGTTACGCCTTGCTCTGCTGTTTTGAAAGATGGATGATGACGACATGGTAGACGTTGCTGGTGTTGATCAGGCAGCCTCGGCGGCTCCGAGTGAGATGAAGGGCTCGTCTGGGTGAGACCCACCTTGGAAAACATGAGCGACTTTGAGGTTTATGATAAGTATCGGCTCAATCGCGAACAGCTCATTGGCCTTTACGATCTTCTTAAACCTCATTTGGAGCCACGTATAAGAATAAGGACTGCTGTTCCCGGCATGAGTAAGATGCTAAGTTGTCTATACGTCCTGGCCTCCGGGAGTTTTCAATCCGGAGAAATGTACATGCATGGCCTGTCTCAAGGTACATTCTCTGTGGTGTTTGATAACTTTCTGGACGCCATGGTACGTATCAGTAAGCAATACATAGGATTCCCACAGAATTATGGTGATTGGAGGTGCCTGAAGTGGGAATTCTTTGATATTGCTGAATTGCCCAATGTCTTGGGAGCCATTGATTGTACCCACATTCCGCTGCGTGCTCCAATTGATGACTTGCCCTTCAGAAATCGCAAATATTTTCATAGCCTCAACGTGCAGTATGTTTGTGACGCACAGATGAGGATTATGCATGTGTGTGCGAATTTTGGAGGAGATTGTCATGATGCCCGCATCCTCTCTCTGTCGTCCCTGTGGCGGCCGTTTGAGGAAAGACAAATGCCCCCTGGTTATCTCGTTGGTGAGTATTTGTGCACAACATGGTTAATTAGTTAGACAATTGCCACTGTAGTTTTAAAATTTTAGCATAATGTTCAGCTATAGGACGCAATTTAACCATTTATTTTTATTTCCGCAAATGTCTACTTTTAGTTCAATGCAGATATGTAGCATGTCTTACCTTAAATGCTCAGAGAATGCAATGTAACCATTTAGTTGGCATTTTACACAAGGTCTGGTTTAGGCGAAATACGCATATGTAGCATGTCTTAGCTGAAATGGGAAGATAGCAGCCAATGCAATTTAACCATGTCATTGTCTCTTTCCGCTAATGTTTACTTTTAGTTCAATGCAGATATGTAGCATGTCTTACCTTAAATGCTCAGATAGAGAATGCAATGTAACCATTTAGTTGGGATTTTACACAAGGTCTGGTTTAGGCGAAATACGCATATGTAGCATGTCTTAGCTGAAATGGGAAGATAGCAGCCAATGCAATTTAACCATGTCATTGTCTCTTTCCGCTAATGTCTACTTTTAGTTCAATGCAGATATGTAGCATGTCTTACCTTAAATGCTCAGATAGAGAATGCAATGTAACCATTTAGTTGGGATTTTACACAAGGTCTGGTTTAGGAGAAATACGCATATGTAGCATGTCTTAGCTGAAATGGGAAGATGGCAGCCAATGCAATTTAACCATGTCATTGTCTCTTTCCGCTAATGTCTACTTTTAGTTCAATGCAGATATGTAGCATGTCTTACCTTAAATGCTCAGATAGAGAATGCAATGTAACCATTTAGTTGGGATTTTACACAAGGTCTGGTTTAGGAGAAATACGCATATGTAGCATGTCTTAGCTGAAATGGGAAGATATTAGCAAATGCAATTTAACCATGTCATTGTCTCTTTCCGCTAATGTCTACTTTTAGTTCAATGCAGATATGTAGCATGTCTTACCTTAAATGCTCAGATAGAGAATGCAATGTAACCATTTAGTTGGTATTTTACACAAGGTCTGGTTTAGGCGAAATACGCATATGTAGCATGTTTTAGCTGAAATGGGAAGATAGAGAATAATATTGAACTAGATTATTCTTTTAAAAAATAAACATTTGTTAGTGGATTATCGTGTACACAAACTTTTATTGGAATCAAAATACAATTTTGAGGATTCAGTTTGAATTATGTTCTGTTCATAATTTATAGGTGATTCTGGTTACATGAGCCGGCCTTGGCTTATTACCCCCTTGCGTAGCCCGACTGATGTGGCTGAGGAGCGCTACAATAGGGCTCATAAGAGAACCAGGGCGGTGGTTGAACGAATGTTCGGGCTCCTGAAGATGAGGTTCAGGTGCCTTGACAGGTCGGGAGGAGCCCTCCAGTACAACCCAAAGAAGGTGGCTAAGATCGTTATAGCCTGTAGTGTCCTGCATAATATTGCACAGCGGGCTGGGAAGCTGCAGGCCGTCCAGGCGCACCGAAACCTCCTCAGAGATGAGGAGGACGATCCAGTTCTAGAGGGGCCATTCCGGGACGAGGGGCTCAATGTCAGAGCAGACATCATCAACCGCCACTTTAGACGGTAAATAATAGAAGTTAGATTGGAGTATTGTCAATAGATGTGAACTCTAGGGAAATGACAAGTAGAGAATTGTGCAAACATGTTAGGATTGTTCATCAAATGCTAAAAATGTGTTTCATTTATTAATATAGGTGATGCTCTGGTCATTGGGTCCTGTAGCGAGTCTTTGCCACCTGGTTTTTAAAGAGGACATCAGCTGGTAAGTATAAATGTATGGACTGTTGCTGGCATGAATTGTACACAAATACATCATATGGCATACATTTTCAAAACTAGTATTTAGTTTACACATTACTTAAAATGTAAATACTCAGAAAGGGATCCTCTAGCATAACTATCCTCTAGCATGACTATGGTTCAAAGTCACACATTAGAGGTTCGTTCTGCTCAATATGACTCATCTTCACACTTGATAGAACATAACACAAGATGCTACACACGCTTAGTAAGTTAGTGACAGAAATTGATTCAGAAATGGGGGGTGGGAGAGGGGTACAGAACTGATTCACACACTTGTAGTAGTAATTTTAATAAACCTTTTTATGCCATTAGGGAGATGACTTCATGTAAAGACTGAAAGGGAAGAATTCGAAGAATGACAGTGAAGAATTCCCAGACTGACAGTGGAAAAAGACAAGATTGAAATTGAAGAATACCAATGGGATCATGTCTGGCATTATCTTTCAAATCTGCTGACCTTGAAAACCATACAAAGACATGTTCACATGGTAAGTGCCAACTATTTGATAGAATAAGGCTGTGGAGGCATCCTATTGGAGACACTTAGATTATTTTTTAATTTTTAGATGGTATTTCACAGTCCTCTATTTTTGAAATGATGAATAAGACACCTATTGAAGATCAACTGTTTTCCCCTGAATTGACTTTCAAAGACCATGCATTATCCAGGTTGGTTTACCAATGCATGATAGTTAAGAATCACAGGAAGAATGTAGAATATTAGTAGTTTACATACATTAGTCATACTTTGTTCATAATTAGATATTTAGGTATCACAATCAGACACTTAGATTATTTTCTAATTTTTAGATGGTTTTTCAGTCCTCTATTTATGAAATGATGAATAAGACACCTATTGAAGATCAACTGTTTACCCCTGAATTGCCTTTCAAAGACCATGCATTATCCAGGTTGGTTTACCAATGCATGATAGTTAAGAATCACAGGAAGAATGTAGAATATTAGTAGCTTACATACATTAGTCATACTTTGTTCATAATTAGATATTTAGGTATCACAATCAGACAAAGGAATACATATTATAGTTGATATAGAGGTATTTGAATGGACATGACATATTACATTTATGTTCAGCATACATATATATTTATTATTTAAATGTGATATACATTATTATGTATAATTAGAAATGCTGATATTTAAATGTATTTTTATTACACAATATAATGGTGTATGGTTTGTTTGGTTTTTAATCCAAAAATTTAATTCATAAATATCTTGATAAAATTATGTACAAAGTTAGAGCATAGACACAAGATGATTGTAAATGTATTTTATGAATATTTTACAACGTGTGTATTAACTTTGTAAAATATGTTTGTTTATTTTCAGATTGTCATCTGATGACTTCCAGGAATATTTTTTTATTTTTGTTTTTGTTAAAAGAACTTTTTATTTTTAAATGGTAATAATCAACATTTTATTATTAAATACCCTCTTTTGAACAGATTATAATAAATATCCATATAATCTGTCAATAAAAAACAATTTGACTCCCATGACTGGTAGTTGTCTATTTGACAAGCACATGCATAAGATCAAATTAGGCATCATGTATAGCATTAATTTTAGAAAATCCACTGATTCAGAGAATATTAAATTCAACTATCTTTTTTAAATTAATTGGGGAGTGAAATCCATCGATGCTTTTCTTGTGTAATTTTTAGATGTTAAAATATTTTCGGATATGTAGTCAGAATTTGACATAAATTTATTTGTTTCACTTTTAAGAAGGGGAAGTGGTTCACTTACATTAAAGTGACAGTGTTGTTGAATGTAAAATTTATTTTATAAGATCTTGTATCTTCCTTAGGTATCTAAAAACATTATTTTAATAAATTTATATTTTTTAAATTTAAAAATGGTAGGTCAGTTAACTTCATATTTTGCACAAGCTAGTTATTGGATGCCATGTTAATAGATTTTATTTTCTAGTGGAGTCATTTAAAGGGTCATTTAACTATAGTTATTAATATTATGTAGTTTTTAAAATCTTACCTCTTGGGTTAGACATCACATATCTATATATAATTTTCATTCCCCTTTAGTTTCTTTCGACAATGTTAAATCAACATTCCGAATGTTTTGGTCCTTAAAGGGACATTCACAAAATATATTGTGTATTGAATTTTAAACAATCATAAAAGAATTTAAACATATTTAGAAAGTACTATAGAATTACATTCAGTCTTTAAATATACTTAGAAAAAGATACATCAATGCACATATCTTAGACAATTACATAAGGCATCTATGTGCAACCAACAATCAGCATCAAAATAGCCTATGTAGATATGTATTTAATCCAAGAATATATATAATTACAATCTAATGATTGAATAACAAAACATATTAAGTTGTTCAAATATTATAATCTTATCCAAAATGCATAAATAACATATAGCTTAATGTCCCTCTAAGCTGAAGACTGTGAAATACATCCATTACAATATATATTTCAGTCAGTGTGTAAAACAATCCAGAAGTTAATCTAAATATGCTTTACTCATATGTTATACTAATTTTGCCAAAGGAAGGTGCCTAGGTTTATGATTTTTCAAGCATTATTGTGAAATGTCTCCTTAAAGGGACATGAACTCAAAATATACTTAAAGGGAGACAGTAAAAAAATTAATGATTTATACATTCAGAACGAGTATTCTATTTTAAGCAACTTTATAAATTGTCTCATATTATCAATGTTCCTCGTGATGTTGCTATCATTACTTTAAAAATAAGGCATTAAATTGATAATTTATTTGCTTCAGTACTCTGGACAGAACTTTTTTTTTTGGGTGGATTAATTTATCCAACAATCATCAAGGACAACCCAGGTTTTTCGCCAAAATTGTCCATAATCTAAAATATCATTACTGATTTGCAAAGAAAGATAACAAGATAATTCTTAACATTTGAGAATCGGATTAAATTATAAAGTTGCTTTACATTTCATGCTCAATCTGAATCACGAATGCTAAATTTGTTTGGACAGTGTCCCTTTAAGAGATTTAAAGAGTGTATTTACTTCTCTTCTTATCTTGACATACTTTGCTTGAAAAGCATATCGAGATAGGCTCAGTAGATGAAGATTGGTGGATGCACAGAGATGCCTTATGTTATTGGCTCAACCATGTGCATTTAAATTTCTTCTGTTGAGGATATCTAAATACAAAGATAAATTGAGTTACATTTTAAAGTCTAAACAATTTTTTATCTCTACAGATCATTTGATACAATTGTTTGGTTGTAATGTCTATTTAAAAATAAAGACGCCATTGCACAATAACATATATGAGCAGTTCAGACAAATACAAGCTCAAGGTTTATTTACTAATAACAAACAAACCTGTAGTTTAACATCTATAAACAGATTATCCAAGTTACTGACATTATAACCTGAATTTGAACATTCAGAAATGTTGCGTGGGAAACGGATCTTGAAACACCAGATTTGCATCTTTAAACATTAGAGTCTAATGTCACGCAATAGCACACAATCAATGTGCATTATAAATACATTTAATAGAGCAATGTCAATACTTCACAATAAGTCACCAAATTGATTTTATGAACAATAAAGACATATAATATTAAATGTGTATTTGTATTAAAGAAACAGACCGTTATTAAACCGAAAAATGTCTACAACATTTAATAATGTGACAGTATTAGATTTTAAAGAGAATTTAAACATTAATATTTAACAGATCACGGATATTAAATCTGCGTCACACATATCCGCATGACAGGCCCATGAGTTACAAATACTTCTACATGAAAAATGAAGTAACAGCACCACCAGGAGGTATGTGTATGGAAGTTGCTAAGATATGAAACATTAAGGAACGGCCAATCAGAGTTCATCACACAAACACAACTTGAGTCAGGATGGTCTCACAGACATTCTAACAATATTTCAAACTTTTATCCAATCAGATGTACAGATAACTTGTCCCATGGTGCATCTCATGTTTACTTCACCATATAAAAGTCCATTACACGTTGCCATCTTTGTCAGTTCTCTAATGCCTGCAGGCAGTATATTTTATTATTATATATTATATATTCTACAACCCAGCAGGCATGAAACCTCCCAGGTTTACCAAGCAGGAGAGCGCTGCACTGGTCCACGCCGTCAAGGACTTTTATCCCCAGCTGTTTGGGAACAAGAGGAGGTCGACAGATGCGCCTGTTAAGAAGGCCCTCTGGGAGTCTATCACCAATGCGGTTAAATTGGTGTGTGGCGTCCAGAGGAGCCAGGATCAGATCATGAGGAGATTCGGAGATATGAGGTTGCGCTTGACAAAAAAAGTCAACCTCATAAGGGAGTGGGTACAAGCCCGTAAAAGAGGGGGGAAAAGAGAGGCCCCGCGGAAACTCTACATACTCCCTTATGAGGTGACTTTATGCGAGCTCCTCACTCTCCGGGTCCCCAAAAGATTTAGATCCTCGCCATCCTCGGCCTCCTCTTCTTCCCTCCCAGCTGCTGGATCTGAAAGTCCTGACCCGGGGGCCAGGGCAGCTGCTTCTCCGTCCGGTGGCCTGGGAGGAGCTGAAAGAGAATCTGAACCAGGTAACTATCCAACTTCATATAATATCTTAATATTTGATTAGATTTTTAAAAAATGTGTATATAGTCAGATACTAAACCTATATAGATCTCACAACATACGCTACATATGATGTTTAGATATCTTATTTTAGATTAGTGACACATGAAATAGGAATGATGTTTCTTGCGCTCTACAGAATATGCGTCACAGAGCGAAAATTGAATTGCGCATACACGTTAACATGGGTTTGCTGTAAGTGGCATTGCTTTATACATGTTGGTCAAATGACGGATGCGTAATTCCGCTTGGAATCATTGCGCAATGATCGCGAAAATTAGAATTGCGCATACACGTTAACATGGGTTTGCTGTAAGTGGCATTGCTTTACACATGTTGGTCAAATGACGGATGCGTAATTCTGCTTGAAATCATTGCGCAATGATCGCGAAAATTAGAATTGCGCATACACGTTAACATGGGTTTGCTGTAAGTGGCATTGCTTTACACATGTTGGTCAAATGACGGATGCGTAATTCCGCTTGGAATCATTGCGCAATGATCGCGAACATTAGAATTGCGCATACACGTTAACATGGGTTTGCTGTAAGTGGCATTGCTTTACACATGTTGGTCAAATGACGGATGCATAATTCCGCTTGGAATCATTGCGCTATGATCGCGAAAATTAGAATTGCGCATACACGTTAACATGGGTTTGCTGTAAGTGGCATTGCTTTACACATGTTGGTCAAAATGAAATGTGAATTATTATATATGTGAAGAATACAGTATTCTTATTTTCAATATTATACATAATAAAAAAAAGAATAGCAGAATCCAAATAAATAATAACATATGCCCATCAATTGATGAGAATGAAATAACACAAAAAATTAATTAAAGCTACAGTAAACAACACAACTGATTGAAAATAAGAGTACAGGATATATTTATCATGAATTTAATTGAGGAAACAATTAACTCATGGGACTACCAAAAGATTAATAGTTTTTAATTGATTTGCTAATAATGTAAAGATTTTAAACATGGCATGATTTGTATTAATGATATCCAATCCTCATTTAATATATTACAGATCTGGATGTTGGTGCTGGAACCTCAAGCCAGGGCTTGTCACAGTATGGTATGTCTCATTTTAATTGACATTTGTCTTAGAAACATGGACAGAACATTACATACTAAATCCACATTGTTCAATATTTATATGTATCTGCAAAATGGATTAGTAAAATATTTACAAATAAGAATAAAAAACAAACAAACATAGGATTACATTGTAAGACTGTAAGAATTTAAGATATCCCATCTATTCTTGATATCTTCATTTTAATGTAAGATTCTTTGAATGTCCAATTTATATTCTTCCCCTGTGTATTGCTTAATCTTATTTGGATACATTTTGAAAAAATTCACACACTTTTGCATATGTTTTGATTTTAAAAATATAGATTCAATTTTTGAAATTGATCACGTCATTTAAGGGACATGCCAACTAAATTACATTGAATGATTTTGAAACGTGATTTTATTGTTTTGTTTAAACATTTTATGAGCTACATTGGTTCAGTCTATTGTTTTAGTTCTTCTAAAAACATATTGATTTTGGTTTAGGTTAAACAATGCATTACTGGTATTATCCGGCTGTTTTTTATGCATAAATTGGCATTTTGTCAAAAGTTAAAATCATGTGTTCAGATAACAGTAGTACATAGTTTCAAAAAGTATACAATTACACATTTTGAGCTTCATGTCCCTTTAATAGAGGAAAATTAAATAATTCTTAGGATATCCTTAACTAACATATTAGATTGGAATTGCATGCTCCATCCCATTTATTACATCAACATATGGAGTAGAGAATTCATTAACAGCAACATTGTCAAATCAATATATTTTTATATTAAAGGGACACTGAGCTAAAATTATTAATGTTGTCATTCAGATAGAGCATGCAATATTAATCAACATTTAAATATAATACTATAATCATATTTGAAATATTCTATTGCTAAATGTATTTTAAAATCAAGAATGTACGTTTATCTGCAGCTCCATTTTGGTTGACCAACCTGGGTTTTTATTGATGATTGGTGGATACCTTCAACAAACAATATTTATTGAATCCAATATTGCTTATCTGCCTTTAAGATTAAAATGTAGCAACATTAAAATTATAATAGGAGTCAATGTTAAATCATTTGGAACAGTTTGAACAGTGAAATCAATGATTGAAATAAATCATGTCAGTGTCCCTTTAATAAACAATAGATTCATTAATCCTTACATTCTTTGGATTAGACAATATTGATATATAATTCACATATTCACTGTTGGAGTTACTTTATAGATATAAGCATACTCTAACAGCACCATGATTACATATTTGTACTAATCAATTTGGTTTCGTATTGTGATCAATATGTGTTGTGTCCTAAACAAGATTACTGTACATTGCACAAATGGCTCGATGTGCCACATGTCTTTGTTTATATTTGTCAACAGCTGTTATTCAAAATGTGGTTTGTGTGTATTCTTTTAAGAACATTGATCAATGGGTATATTTAGATATGCAATAGCATCGTATGAGATGAGTTTGATGTCTAATATAGTCAGAAATTAAACATATGTTAAATACATCATTTTTTACAGAATCCCCTTGATTCTATCAAGCATTTTTTTTATAATGACTGCTCTATTCTTCACATTTTCAAGTTGATTATTCTTATAAATCGATACAGATGTGATTTAGTGCTATCCCAAATGTGTTCACTAATATATATCTATATCATTCATAGAGAGAGTTGTTGTGGGGAGCCCAGAGGAATCCAGCACCGACACAGAGCTGCCTTTGCGGTCTTCTGGTAAGTCCATTGACTCATTTATATGTCATTGAAGGTGTATTGGTAATCAATATTATGAGCATGATTCTGATGAAGCATAACATTTGAAACAAACATATAATTTACTCCTCTGATTATATATTAATTTTATTTGAATATTGAAAGATTAAGAATTAAAACTTTCTTAGTCTACACCTTTGTTATTCAGAAGATGTATAGCATATGTTTGTTTCCATGTTCATTTTTGACAACAATCATCAAGTGATACACACATGAGAAATCTTAAATGTTCAATGTACTATGCTTTTATGATTTTAAAATTAATACAAACAATAAATCGAAAATCTGAATCATTGAGAATAACAAATCTAATGTCATTTGTATGCTCCATCAAAATGATGGGTGTGTATATCTTTAATGCAACATTGATGTGTGTCTTTGAGCAACAGTAACATATGTTATAATATCTGATCTTAACGTGTACACAACATGTTATGTTTTACAGAGATTGATTTAACATGTGGGACGGAGGAGGAAGAGGCTCCCTTGAAGTCTGATGGTATGTGAAATATATCTAACATGTTTCCAACATGTTGCTTTATTGGAAATCATTTTATTGAAGACATTCAAAGTCTACAGCTTTTGCACTTTAAAAAGGAATATTATTTGTCTGTTAAAATACACTACTGCCCCCTTTATATATCAGGCAGCATGAAGATATGCTTGGATTTGTTTAAATATTTTGATTTGTAATTCATGCCATCATGATGTCACATGCATATTCCAGGCCAAACCACAATAATAATTTTATAATTGTACAGACAGTCATTGATATTCATCTGAGTGCCTATATGCATACTATATCCTCATGTCATCATTGTTTAGAAATTCAAACACACTTCTAAGTATATTGCAAATTGCAAACATAATCAAGTTGAAATGCGTTGATTTGATTTCATGATGTATGAGATGTTAATATATTTATAATATTTATTTCAGATGGATCCTCCTCTTCTGGTCATCAGTTTTCCGCCCCTGCCCAATCCCCTGCCCAGTCCCCTGCCCAGGCCCAGTCCCCTGCCCCTCCACAGACCACAGACCTTCCCGGCCCTTCCCATTTTTCCTATCCTGTCCCTCCCAAAAAACGCCCCTTCCTCCCCCTTCGCCGCTCTCCCCGTCTTTTGGCCTGTACATCTACCCCAGCTGCCCAGCCCCCAACTCACCACTCCCCAGCTGTACGGGCTACCCCAGAGCAGCAGCCCATCCCTCCCCAACCCAATCCCATCTCTCCCCCCTGTCTCAACCTTCATTGTCCTGGGTGTCGGATTGTCCTTCCCAGGCACAGCTGTAAGTATCATTCAAAATCAACATTATAAGATACTTAAAGGTACACTGAATGAAAATTGTTTCTATTGTGATTCAAATAGAGCATGCAATGTTAATAAAATTTATAATTTACTACTCTTATCAATTATTCTTCATTCTCTTGCTATCTTTATTGAAACAAAGAAATACCTATAATTTTTTTTTATTAAAACAAAATCTGGACATCATTTCTTGATTGTTGGATGAATGTATCGATCAATCAGCAGGGACAACCAAAGTTGATAACCAAAAATGGCCTGCCCTATAAACTTACATTCTTGCATTTAAAATATAGCTAGAGAATTCAAACATTTAAAGAATACGAGTAAATTAATAATTATTTTTAATGTCATGCTCTATCTGAATCAGTAACTAAAATATTTAGGTTTAGTGTCCCTTTAATTTGATATCACTACTATCCAACAATTTATGTACAAATGTTCATACATTATCTCTTGTATAACCCAGTGGGAATGTAATTTCTTCTGGTTGCTATGTTTACACAGCTTGTCCTCAAGGCCAAAATGTTTAAGGATAGGTGTGCCTACCACAGTATAACTAAAATCTTTAAATTGCTAATGTAAGTACAATGTAAATCCTTTTACAAGATTTTAGACACTCAAGCTGTAAAAGTGGATCATCAAAAACCAATTAAAGGGGACAACATGTTGGATTAAAATGTCCCTTTAATGGTTTAGGTCTGTCTGAATAACATATTTCATGTGTAAATAATCAATGTCAACAAATTAATTTAAATAATTATTTGTCTTTATGATGACAATGTATCTTTGCTTTTTTTTGTCTGTTGTGTAATTATCTTTAATATTTTTTTTTTCTTTATTTTAGGCTGTGACTCAACATGGCTCACGCTAGAAGGTCTAGCACGTGTAGAGCAGGCCGTGTTGAGGAACGCAGCTGTCCTGAGAGGGATGAGCGACACCATGCAGGCCCAGTTACAGGTTCAGCATATGACTCTACGTCAGATGAGGCGGTGGAACTCAATGCTTGAATCTTTAGCTAGACATTCACAGGACGATGAAGGGGATGACCAGTAAGTGGAGGATCTGGAGATGCTCCAAGGGCGCAGATAAGAATCCTCCGTCCACATGTTGATGTTTGTTTTTATGGTTGCCATTTGGCCTTTTTTTCTTGTTATTGTTGTGCCTGTTGCACTCTTTTACCTTATCATATGGCTCAAATGGGGCTATGCTGGCCCTTGGCAACTCTCTTCATGGACTGTGATGCACTCTGTTACCTTGTCATATGTCTCAAATGGGGCTATGCTGGCCCTTGGCAACTCTCTTCATGGACTGTGATGCACTCTGTTACCTTGTCATATGGCTCCAATGGGGCTATGCTGGCCCTTGGCAACTCTCTTCATGGACTGTGATGCACTCTGTTACCTTGTCATATGTCTCCAATGGGGCTATGCTGGCCCTTGGCAACTCTCTTCATGGACTGTGATGCACTCTGTTACCTTGTCATATGGCTCCAATGGGGCTATGCTGGCCCTTGGCAACTCTCTTCATGGACTGTGATGCACTCTGTTACCTTGTCATATGTCTCCAATGGGGCTATGCTGGCCCTTGGCAACTCTCTTCATGGACTGTGATGCACTCTGTTACCTTGTCATATGGCTCCAATGGGGCTATGCTGGCCCTTGGCAACTCTCTTCATGGACTGTGATGCACTCTGTTACCTTGTCATATGTCTCCAATGGGGCTATGCTGGCCCTTGGCAACTCTCTTCATGGACTGTGATGCACTCTGTTACCTTGTCATATGGCTCCAATGGGGCTATGCTGGCCCTTGGCAACTCTCTTCATGGACTGTGATGCACTCTGTTACCTTGTCATATGGCTCCAATAGGGCTATGCTGGCCCTTGGCAACTCTCTTCATGGACTGTGGTGCACTCTGTTACCTTGTCATATGGCTCCAATGGGGCTATGCTGGCCCTTGGCAACTCTCTTCATGGACTGTGATGCACTCTGTTACCTTGTCATATGGCTCCAATGGGGCTATGCTGGCCCTTGGCTACTCTCTTCATGGACTGTGATGCACTCTTTTACCTTGTCATATGTCTCCAATGGGGCTATGGTGGCCCTTGGCAACTCTCTTCATGGACTATGATGCACTCTGTTACCTTGTCATATGGCTCCAATTTTCCTGATCTTTAAAAGATTATTTATAAACGTTGTTGATGTTTTCTGACATACTAATAAAAGACATGTCATTGCACGATTCTTTGTCCTCTTTATTCATGTCATTGATTGAAATCTCTAGTTTATCTGGTTGATCCTTAAAGGGACCTTAGCAAAAATAATGGTGTTTCCTGAATCATATATGTAATACAATTGTAAATGACTTTAAGATTAACATCTCCAATGTAATTTTATTATTTGTCTTTATATATTTTTCGTAAAGCTTTATCATTGCATGATTATGATTAGCATAGTAATTCTTTTATAAATGTATATATAGATTGTTATTTGTGTATATATATGTATATTTCAAATTTCACATCCATGTGTGTATTTATAAACTCTGCATGAATTGATGCACCTTTAACAAATGATCTGAGGATTGATACAATGATATAATCCCTGTAAAGTGTTCATTTTATTGAAATAGTATTGTCTCTGTGTATCCTCTTTTTAAAAATAAAAATCATGTCCCTTTAAGTGATGCTGAGCACAATTGTTAATTAATGGATTTCCATTTCTAAAGCGTTTTTGTCCTTTTTACATGAACAAGGACATATAATCTTATTAATAAACAATCTTATTGTAATGTTGACAGCACATGTATTTCATTTTCAATTCTATCTTATTGTAGTAGTGTAACCAAATCAATCTCTGTGTGTAATGCGCATATTTTAGATGAGGAATATGTTTTTCCAAATATTTGAAAAAAATACTTCTCCTCCCATATATAGCTATAGGTAGGCTGACCATATTTCAACTTGAATAAATGACACGTTTGATCAATACATTTGTCATTATTGTTATTCCAAAACAATCTAAACATATCTTAAAACATCAATGGCATATGTATTTCTCATGTGTATCTTTTAAATGTTAAAGATATACACCATAGCTATAGTTAAAGGGACAGTTAAGTCCGAAAAGATGATTCATGATTTTGTGACATTCCTAGATAGCAATATAGACACATACTAGTTACTAAAATATAAATACGTTTCTTATTGATATGCCAAGCTGTCAACTGAGTCCTTGTATTGGCTGCGGTTTTTCAGCGATCTCGGATGCGCCATATTGCTTAAGACGTCACCTGCCAGGCTGTCCAATGATTCCTTGTATTGACTGACGTTTTTACGCGATCAAGGATGCACCTTGGATGAGCCTTTTTTTGGTTTGCATTCTTACGTGATCAAGAATGCGCCTTTTATTGGATTGCGTTCTTACGTGATCAAGGAAGCGCCATGTTAATTAAGACGTCACATGCAAAGGTAAAAAAACATCTGATTGTATTACGTAGTACCGCAATATTTGTTTGTGCACGTTACACACGTTTGTGAATGAGAAGACAAGTTTAAAAACATGGCGAATATGGATTTTTTGCATCATGTTACATTGTTGACCCATAGCTGATAAAGACCACGACATTCTCTTTTGCTGGATGTCTGGTTGAATAAACGAACGAAAGCAAAATGTTTTCATGCATAAGATATTTCGAGACAAGTGCAAATCTCTATAGTCCATCTTGTTTAATATGTTTGTCAACAATATGTTCCTTTTTATGAAAAATGACTGTTGTGTTTAATGTTAAAGATATCTAATTCATAAATATGCGCTATTGTATTAGAATAAAGTAATCAATATGCATTTATCTTTATCATATGCTAAATATATGATGCCGACTTCTTCTAAATGTAATTTCGTCGTATATTTTATTAAAGGTTCATTAGACACTCACATTAAAAACCAAAATATTTTATTTGGTCTCTAGTTATATAGTCCATTGTTTACCAAATACACGTCTACTTTTGCTTCTGTTCAAATACAATTGAAGTAATTTTCAGACTCCTCGCCAAGCCTCAAAGTTTCATGTGAGTACCATCTCCAGCTTTCTCCTGTTTGTGTAAAGGGTCTTTTCATATGTTAATGATGGGGTATTGTCTTGTTTTTTACGGTTGTAATGGGGGTTCATCTATCTTTTCAATAGAGATAACCCGATTTTCTTTGAAAGTGTTTAAAGCTTTTTAATATTGATTTTGATATCAGTATATGTTAATCTTGTTGTTTCTAGTAGTGTCTATTACATGCAGTTCTGTTAAAAAGATAGTATACTGTCCCTTTAATGCAAATGTTGATTTTTGTATCATGTATGAGTTCCACATTGGTTAATCTCCAAATATATTATTGTTAGCATATTTTTTTCCCCCACTCCTAAAAGGACTTTAAACCATATTCATTGTTAAAACAAATGTCTTTCTAAAAAAAAATAAACACAATAATGTCTCTTTAAGAAAATAGACTTTATTTAACACGTCAATATAAATCTGTTTTCAATATTTATTGTTTGAACAAGTACATGTAGATATACCAACAATCACCAAATATTATATGTTAGCATATGTAATTTTGTTAAAGGGACAGTTTAGAAAACAAATAATGTTTTGCATTATTAAAAAAGTCAATTTTGTAATATCAATGATATCAAAGGTTTCTCACCAATTAATCATTTGTCTGTGTTTATTTTAATTTGCTAGCTAAACCTATGAGGTTCGTGTGCTCATTTCTTAGAGCTTGAAGAGTGCATGTAATCAGAATGCAATTTGACCACTAGAGGGCATTTGGATAGCATTTGTATATCTAAAACCTTGAGCTCATACAGCATATTTACCATGTATTGATCATTGATGTCTAAAATGTTGTTATGTCAGAACAACAAATAAGTGGTCATTTTTCATAGGCATAGATACAAGGGTAAGCACATAAGTCACACGTATTTCTCCATGTTTTGTTGTTTCAAACTTGATAATGCGTAATACAGTGTTTTCTTTGTAATCAATAGTGTTCTGACTGTCCCTTTAAGCTGTTGTGTTATTGGCATTCAAACAGTAATATGCCATCATGGATAATTGTAATGGTAATTTTGTTTGCGATTCGGGAAACAGTTTGGATATCACATCACAGAAACCAATCAATATCATGAACAAGGATAGGTATGTGATGTGGTTTTCACACACTTATTACCCACACTCTGCAAACAATCTGCCTCCATGGACCCGGTCCCATAGAAGTAGATTATATACAGAGTGTGGTCCACAAGTGTATGAAAACCACATCATCACATACCTATCCATTACACATTAAATAAAAAAAACATTAAACATGAAAACAAATACTTACTTCCTCTTCCTTCCCCTCTTCCCACGGGGCTGAGGCTCTGGGAGGGTCAACTGCCGACTCCGACGAGTTCTCATTGGAGATGTTGTGGGAAGAGTGGGAGGAAGAGTACTGGGACGACCAAGGTGAGGAGGAGGAGATGGCCCAGCAGGAGGAGATGGCCCGGCAGGAAAAGATGGCCCGGCAGGAGAAGATGGCCCGGCAGGAGGCCCAGCAGCAGGAGGCCCAGCAGCAGGAGGCCCAGGATCAGGAGGCCCAGGAGCAGGAGGCCCAGCAGATGGCGGCCCAGGAGCAGGAGGCCCAGCAGATGGCGGCCCAGGAGCAGGAGGCCCAGCAGATGGCGGCCCAGGAGCAGGAGGCCCAGCAGATGGCGGCCCAGGAGCAGGAGGCCCAGCAGATGGCGGCCCAGGAGCAGGAGGCCCTGAGCAGGAGGCCCAGGAGCAGGAGGCCCAGCAGATGGCGGCCCAGGAGCAGGAGGCAGACCAGCAGATGGCGGACCAGGAGCAGGAGGCAGACCAGCAGGAGGCAGACCAGCATGCGCCTCCCGGAAGAAATTAAACATCTCTTGTTGGAGTCTAAAGGTTCTGTTTTGGGCTTCTTCTATTCGAGTAAGGAGGTGTATGATTTGGGTTTGGCCTTCAATGATTTTGTTTTGTCCTTCAATAATTCTATTTCTGCCTTCTATATTTTGGATCCGGGAGTTACGCATCTGGTCAATGTAGTCTAGTAGAACCTGCACCTCCGCTATTTCCTTTTGTTGTGCACGGCGGGGTGCCCGTGCACGGCGGCCTGCTGGTGCATGGCGGCCTGCTGGTCCTTGAGGGGCCTCTGCTTCCGCGGCTTCTTCCTCTGCTTCCGGGGCCTCTTCGTCAAGGGGGGCCTCTTCGTCAAGGGGGGAATTTTCCCTCCGAGGTGGAGATTCATCCCCACCACTCTCATCCCAGGGAAAAGGAGGAGCATGTAGTTGCTGTGCTGCCTCCTCCCCAGACTCTGTATATTTGAAAGAAAAAAAAATGAATTATTAGCATATTTCAAAATAAAGATTTAAATTACTTAGCTTACGATACAATTACAAATGCAGCCTCATTAATCCAATTTGAAATCTAACAATCAATACGATTTCTGCATTTTCTAAACCGTGTTTGTGATATCTCTGGTCAATCTGAATGTTTTAGCGTTTGTTTTCAGTCTGTTTAAATGCACACCTAACCTATAGCCTAGATACTAATGTAACCGCAAAGTAATTGTGAATGTGTGTAAACAACGTAATAGCATTAATCTGATCCTTAAAGGGACATGAAACCCAATGTTTTATTTTTCATGATTTAGAAGCATACAATTATAATCAACTTTCTAATTTACTTTTCTTATCTAATTTGCTTCATTCTCTGGATATTCTTTGCTGAAAAGCATATCTAGATATGCTTAGAAGCTGCTGATTGGTAGCTACATATAGCTGCCTCCTGTGATTGGTTCACCGTGTGCATGGCTATTTCTTCATTAAAGTATATCTAAAGAATGAATCAAATTAGGTAATATAAGTAAATTGGAATGTTGTTTCAAATTGTATTCTCTACCTTAATCATGAAAGCAAAGGTTTGCGTATAGTGTCCCTTGAAATACATTCGTATGTTAATTTATTCTTAAATGAGCTTACCGTCAGATGAGAATGGCAGGTTCCCGGTATCAATTCCTCCGATACGACTATATCCACCTCGGAGATGCTGGGACGCAACATTTCCTCCCATCAGCAGTAATCGATTTCCAGTGCAGGGCCGCCACCGGTTCCTGCGGCATGTTGGGACTCCCGGCTTAACTTTTTCTTAAGATCCATCTTGCAGTCCCGGTAGCGATGTTTAATAGAGTCCATATCTCTGTTCCGGCCACCCACTGCATTGACTGCATTCCTTATCTCCTGCCAGAGCTTCCTCTTCCCAGTCGGGGTGGTCTTCTGATGCTGCAGCCTCCTATACCTGGCCATATAGGCTTCTACGAGGGCCTCCTTCTCCTCCATCGAAAACCTCGCCTCCCTAGTCGCCTTGGCCTTCCCCTGTGATGATGCCCTCTGTTTCCCGGACTGTGAAGCCCTACTCTGTCCGCCACTGGGCCCAGCCACTTGTTCATCTTGAACCAAGTGGCTGGGTCCACCCACCGCTTCCACCCCCGCTTCCTGCCCCCTTCCTGTCCTGTTCCTCTCCCCCTCCCTCTCCTCCCCCCTCTACCTCTCCCCTGCCTGCCCTCCATCTCTTCCCTAAACTAAACCCCAAATAAGCAAACAAAAAGTGAGTGTGATCAAATGAAAGGGGTCAAAATAAAGAACTAAAAAGACCAAAATAAGTGCAGAAAGTGTGAAAGGGATATAAATAAAAGAGGGTAAGGAGTATTTAAATGAACAAAATGAAGAAGAAGACTAAAAGGAGGATATGTAAACTAAATGTAACAAGGGGATGGTGATGGGATGGGGATGGGGTATGGGATAAGAGTAAATGGGATGAAAGGGAATGGGACTACAGGGAATGGGGTATGGAGTGTAGTATGAGAGGGTATGGGGTATGGAGTGTATGTAGTGTTATTGATAAGTGTATGTATGTATTGAATGTGTTTGCGTGTAAATGTGTTAAGTGTACAGAAAAAGCATTCGCACACTCACCCAAACCAACTGTCGTTCACTAACTCACACTACCACTAACTCTCTAACTCACACTACTACTAACTCACACTACCACTAACTCTCTAACTCACACTAGCACTAACTCTCTAACTCACACTACCACTAACTCTCTAACTCACACTACCACTAACTCTCTAACTCACACTAGCACTAACTCTCTAACTCACACTACCACTAACTCTCTAACTCACACTAGCACTAACTCTCTAACTCACACTACCACTAACTCTCTAACTCACACTACCACTACCTCTCTAACTCACACTACCACTACCTCTCTAAATCACACTACCACTAACTCTCTAACTCCCACTACCACTAACTGACTCACAATAATGCACAAAATCTCTAAGCTCCAATCTCCAAAAACCCACCAGCAACACAGTGAAAGAAGCCATTCTTGTGTGGTGCTTATATACCCTGTGTAAATGTTTAATGATGTACCGGTTTGCGTTGTAAATTGTGTTCAGGTGTGCTTTATTCTTACTTATTATTTGTGCAATGTGTATTTGGTGTGTGAATTTGGGCATGCTCATTTGGAGTTAGTATTTGTGGAATGTGTAGAATGCGATGATGTCATAGTGCTCGTTTTCTATAACATTGACCAATATTATTATGTTTAAATGTGAATTTGCGATGGTGTGGTATTAGTGAAGTGTTGTATATGTATGTTTGTCCTAATATATAGTAATATTGAATGCGAGTATTTTGCTAGTGTATGATTGTGATTTTTGTTTCCTTGTTGTTATTTTCCGTATTTCCGCATCTTAAATGATATGTGTATTCCCTGTATTTTATTTAATTAAAATTCCCCCCGCTTCTGAATGTGTAATGCTTATGTGCTTTGTTTAGTGATTGTTGTTGTGACATTTGCGGCGTGTTATTGTTGTGCATTATGTGGTATGCGTCATATGACCGAGCTGTGCGTATTTCTCGCGAGATCGAGTGTTAGATGAAAAAAGCGTGTTTGTTTGCTTTTCCATTGATCTCTATGGGAGACTGTCTAACGCGGGCAGGATTCCGCGTGTGAAATACACGCGTTAGGAGTATCGTTATAAGGTTTTTTTTCAACTCTAAATACCCGCGTTAAAAAATGCAGTGCGTTAGACATAAACCACGCGTAGCTATCGCACCCCATCTACCATCAAACTCCAAATCTAGCCGTTAGGGTTTATTTTATAGGTAAGTATTTAGATTTAAATAGGAATATTTTAATTAATAATATTAATATTAATTAGATTTATTTTAATAAGAATTTAGTTAGGGGTGTTAGAGTTAGATAGGGTTATTATACTTAATACGACTCGGAGTCGGAAAAGGGAAATTTGTGAGTGGCGTGCTTGGAAATATTTTATGCACACAGTACTAGGAAGGAAGGAAATATCTTTGTGTACCACAGACGTGAGTTTTGTATCTGCTGACACAACTCTAAGGAAAATGAAGAAAAAATAAGAAAAGAAAAAAGAAATAAGTACCCTGTAACCACGTCACCTGCTCTGACATCCTATCTGGACAAGAAAGTTCATACCAAGACAAGAAAACCAAGCTCCAAGAGGCAATAAATACAGGAAGTTTCCTAAAGAAACCAGCACAAAGGGGACCCACATCCCATTCTACTCCAAGAGGCAGCGATTTTATACAGACCAGAACATCCAGGATTCATTCAACCACTAGATACATCCTCCAATGCGGCAAACTTACCTCATAGGATTGAGGTAACTTTTGGTAAGGGTATCTATTACGCCTTCATTACACTAGGATTCCAATATCCTATCAAAGACTCTAATATATATACGTATATTCATATACTTCTCTTCCCTTTTTTTTTTTTTTTTTTTGTTTTCTTTACCCACCAACACTGCCGAGATTTTAATATTATTCAGTTTTTAAGAATCTCCATAAGCGCTGTTTACCCTTTGACTCCCATATATATATATATATATATATATATATATATATATATATATATATATATATATATATATATATATATATATATATAAATATATATATATATATATATATAATATAATAACTATATTAACTGTATTAACCCTAATATAATTAGGGTTAATATAGTTAATATAGGTGGCGGTTAGGGGGTAATATAGTTAATATAGGTGGCAGCGGTGTAGGGGGATTAGATTAGGGGGTAATACATTTATTATAGGTGGCGGCGGTATAGGGGGATTTAGATTATAGGCAAAAGAGCTGATTACTTTGTGACAATGCCCCGCCAAAAGCCCTTTTAAGGGCTGGTAAAAGAGCTGATTACTTTGGGGGAAAGCCCTGCAAAAAGCCCTTTTAAGGGCTGGCAATAGAGCTGTTTACTTTGGGGTAATGCCACTCAAAAAGCCCTTTTCAGGGCTATTTGTAGGGTTAGACTTAGATTTAGTGGTAGGGATAGTTTAGTATTTTAGGGGTTAATTAATTTAATATAGCTGGCGGCAGTATAGGGGAATTAGATTAGGGGTTAATAAATGTAATATAGGTGGCGGCGGTATAGGGGGATTAGATTAGGGATTAATTAATTTAATATAGCTCGCTGCAATGTAGGGGGATTAAATTAGGGGTTAATAATTTTAATATAGCTGGCGGTGGGGTAGGAGCTCACATTAGGGGGTAGTTAATGTAGCTGGCGGCGGTGTAAGGGGCTCACATTAGGGGGTAGGTAATGTAGGTGGCGGCGGTGTAAGGGGCTCACATTAGGGGGTAGTTAATGTAGGTGGCGGCGGGGTCCGGGAGCGGCGGTTTAGGGGTTAATAACTTTATTAGGGATTGTGGCGGGGTCCGGGAGCGGCAGTTCAGGGTTTAATACATTTTTTATTATTAGGAGAGTGAGGGGGGATAGCGGATAGAGGGGTATACATATCGGGCTATGTTTGGGAGGCGTGTTAGACAGTACGGGAGATTTAATACTTTAGTCAGGTTTTGTAGGCGCTGGCAGTTTCTAAAGTGCAGTAAGTCACTGGCGACTCCAGAAATTTGTACTTACGCAGATTTCTGGACATTGCTGGTTTATCCGACTTACGGCACTTTAGCATCTGACGGCGCCGTATATGGGATAGCTTGAGTTGCGAGCTGAAACTATGGGCTGCAGGGGTTCCCTCGCTTGCGCCGCAAACTACGATCTATATCGGATCGTGCCCTGGATATACAAACCACTTCTAGACAGCTGATTTGCCACTAAGTGAAACTTATTTCCAGGGAAAAAACAATATTCATTCAAGTTATAGTGAAGCTAAACCTGTGAACATAAAATCATTAAATTAGAACTAAGAACCACAACAATTATTGTATAGCCAATTAGCACTTCTAGGCAAGTGTCCCCAAAGTATCACATTTGCATATTTTACCCAGAGTTCCCTAGTGCATAGGTAACAATGTATACAGATGACTTCTGTGAGAAAGCAAGTGGGGTAGATGTGCTTTATATATATATATATATATATATATATATATATATATATATATATATATATATATATATATATATATATATATATATATGTTATGGGTAAAGTAAGAAATCTGTGTAATCCTAGGATTACCCGAGTAAAACGAATATTACTCAAGTGGCTGTGGGTAAAGCCCAATGTGTCATAATTCCTCCATCTATACTTCCCCCTCTGGGGGGTTCAAGGAAGGTGCCACACCAATCCTCTGGCATCCACCCCAAGTGAACCTTGGGGGAAGAGGTTTACAAGGAGGGCTTCACCCACCTTGAACCCCCCCAGGCGGAGGCAAAAAAAGATAGAGAAGATGGGGGAATTACAGTGCATGCTATATGTACTTGATGCAGTGACTTCTCATTCTGAGGAGATTTATGATTATACATCGGCAGGGGGCGTATTATGGCCTAGGCCAACAAGGCCGGTGCCTAGGGCAGGAGATTTGGAAGGGGCAGCACATCTGCCCTATCCTCTCTCTAAAAGCCTGCACACATTACAGTGAGCGATAAAGTGCAGGCTTTTACAGAGAAGACAAGGCATGTGCACTGAGTAAGGTCGCTCTTTACAGGCAGTGCTCCTTTAAACCGTTGCTTCATTTAGAGCTGCCAACATTTTTGCAGTGGAAGCGTTCTTGGTTAGAAACTTGCCCGGGGATATGCTCACAAGGTGAGGCTGGAGGAGAAGACCTTGCATCGATATGCTGCCTCCCCTTGTCAGCTGTGGTGGGTCTGCAAGCGCAGTGCTTATTGCAGGTTTTAGTAACTAACAGACTGGATGCATCTGTGCACTGCTTAGATCAGCTTTTGATGTCTAATCATAAACTCTCTGTGCTAATGTATGTTAGCTACTAATAGCTAGCGTTCTCTGCATTCATGAACCCACGGCGTAAATAGTAAATGGACACTTAAAACGTTTCATTACTTGAATTATGGTAATTACTGTATGTTGTTGCATGTGAAAGGCAGTGATAGTTTTCAAAGTATATTCTTCTTTCCCTCCCTTCCTCTCTCCCTGCTTTCCCTTTCTCCCTCCCTTGCTCAACTCACTCCCTCCCTCAACTCCCTCCTTTATTTCTTCCCCTCCCTTCCTCCCTCCCTTCTTTCTCTCAACTCCATCCCTTGCTCCCTTCTATCACTTTCTTTCCCTCCCTTCTTTCCCTCCCCCATTTTCTCCTCTCACTCTCTACTTTTCTCTTCTCTCTCTCTCTCTCCCTCCCTTCCTTCTTTCCTTTCCCTCTCTTTTCTCCCCTCCCCCCTCTTTTCTCTCCCTTCTCTCAAGAAGAAAATGGCATTAGATGCATGCAATTCAACCCACCTGTATGCAAGTGTTTTGCTAGCCATTTTCTTTTGAATTGTTATGAATAAAAAAAAATGAAAAAATTAAAAAAAAACGAAAAACATTTTGCACACTGACCCAAAAAAATATTAAGGGGAAAAAAAGGCCTAAACCTTTTTTTTTTTTTTTTGGGGGGGGGGGGGTGCAGCAGAATTTTGAGTGCCTAGGGCAGCACAAAACCTACATACGCCCCTGCACATCGGGCTTTACCCAATATCTGACTTTACCTGCAACATATATATAAACATAAATTTTGCTGTCTGAAGATGAAACATAATTTAATATAATACACAGGGATTAGACTGGAGAGTGCGCCTTCCTATTTTGCATTATATAAATATATAAAGCTGAAAGTTTACAATAGTCTCGGACAAGTTAGAAATGTGGTTTATTATTTTTTTTTTTAAATGTATCTGATTATATTCATACACTCTCACCTTCTCCCCGTGTGTGCCATAGCTCATATTCTATAGAACAGGAGTCACTGATCTTTATTATTTTAGCTGGGCCGTGGTCTGGATATCCCAGACATCCCAGAGTGAGCACAGGTGACATAATTATTAGCTTAGGTACTTATTGAAGGTGTGCACCAAAAACAAAAATATGCATCTAATCCTTCAAGGGTAAAAACAAGGCAACAGTGAATATAGTGCTGAGTTTATTTATTAAATGTACTGTTCCCTGATGCATCTATCTCTTTTTTTCCATGTGTGTCAATTTGCAGATGAATATCCTGATATTGCATGTATATTTCTCTATGCTTTTAGTTATTGCATTTTGTCTGTTCAGTAGCCAAATGTGATTGTTATCCAATAAGGTCACCCGGTCATCGCTAATCCAGCTCACTTTGGTACTGATTAGCACATAATGCTCTATACAGGGAGTGCAGAATTATTAGGCAAATTAGTATTTTGACCACATCATCCTCTTTATGCATGTTGTCTTACTCCAAGCTGTATAGGCTCGAAAGCCTACTACCAATTAAGCATATTAGGTGATGTGCATCTCTGTAATGAGAAGGGGTGTGGTCTAATGACATCAACACCCTATATCAGGTGTGCATAATTTATTAGGCAACTTCCTTTCCTTTGGCAAAATGGGTCAAAAGAAGGACTTGACAGGCTCAGAAAAGTCAAAAATAGTGAGATATCTTGCAGAGGGATGCAGCACTCTTAAAATTGCAAAGCTTCTGAAGCGTGATCATCGAACAATCAAGCGTTTCATTCAAAATAGTCAACAGGGTCGCAAGAAGCGTGTGGAAAAACCAAGGCGCAAAATAACTGCCCATGAACTGAGAAAAGTCAAGCGTGCAGCTGCCAAGATGCCACTTGCCACCAGTTTGGCCATATTTCAGAGCTGCAACATCACTGGAGTGCCCAAAAGCACAAGGTGTGCAATACTCAGAGACATGGCCAAGGTAAGAAAGGCTGAAAGACGACCACCACTGAACAAGATACACAAGCTGAAACGTCAAGACTGGGCCAAGAAATATCTCAAGACTGATTTTTCTAAGGTTTTATGGACTGATGAAATGAGAGTGAGTCTTGATGGGCCAGATGGATGGGCCCGTGGCTGGATTGGTAAAGGGCAGAGAGCTCCAGTCCGACTCAGACGCCAGCAAGGTGGAGGTGGAGTACTGGTTTGGGCTGGTATCATCAAAGATGAGCTTGTGGGGCCTTTTCGGGTTGAGGATGGAGTCAAGCTCAACTCCCAGTCCTACTGCCAGTTTCTGGAAGACACCTTCTTCAAGCAGTGGTACAGGAAGAAGTCTGCATCCTTCAAGAAAAACATGATTTTCATGCAGGACAATGCTCCATCACACGCGTCCAAGTACTCCACAGCGTGGCTGGCAAGAAAGGGTATAAAAGAAGAAAATCTAATGACATGGCCTCCTTGTTCACCTGATCTGAACCCCATTGAGAACCTGTGGTCCATCATCAAATGTGAGATTTACAAGGAGAGAAAACAGTACACCTCTCTGAACAGTGTCTGGGAGGCTGTGGTTGCTGCTGCACGCAATGTTGATGGTGAACAGATCAAAACACTGACAGAATCCATGGATGGCAGGCTTTTGAGTGTCCTTGCAAAGAAAGGTGGCTATATTGGTCACTGATTTGTTTTTGTTTTGTTTTTGAATGTCAGAAATGTATATTTGTGAATGTTGAGATGTTATATTGGTTTCACTGGTAAAAATAAATAATTGAAATGGGTATTTATTTGTTTTTTGTTAAGTTGCCTAATAATTATGCACAGTAATAGTCACCTGCACACACAGATATCCCCCTAAAATAGCTATAACTAAAAACAAACTAAAAACTACTTCCAAAACTATTCAGCTTTGATATTAATGAGTTTTTTGGGTTCATTGAGAACATGGTTGTTGTTCAATAATAAAATTAATCCTCAAAAATACAACTTGCCTAATAATTCTGCACTCCCTGTATTAGCATAGAGCGTGCACAAATAAAGTGACCTTAAAGGGATAGTACAAATTAATCTTTCATGATTCAGATAGGGCATGCAATTGTAAACACATTTCTAATTTACTTTTATCATCAAATTTGCTTTGTTCTTTTGGTATTCTTTTTTGAAAGCTAAAACTAGGTAATCTTAAACTTATTTCTAAACCGTTAAAAACCGCCTCATATCTCAGTGCATTTTGACAGTTTTTCACAGTTAGACAGTGCTAGTTCTTGTGTGTCATATGGATAACATTGTGCTCACTCCCGTGGAATTATTTAGGAGTCAGCACTGATTGGCTAAAATGCATTTTTGTCAAAAGCACTGAGATAAAGGGCAGTCTGCAGATGCTTAGATACAAGGTAATGACAGAGGTAAAAAGTATATTAATATAACCGTGTTGGGTAGGCAAAACGGGAGAATAGGTAATAAAGGGATTATCTATCTTTTTAAACAATAAACATTCTGGAGTAGACTGTCCCTTTAAGGTGCAATAGTCCTATTTCTGCTGAGGGAACTAAATAACCCCATAGCAAGCCACACAGAAATGTAAGCACCATGTGTTCCACACAGTGCGGGGTGATAAAACAGCAGGACTGCTGACAGACTTGCATTTAGTGTATTGTAGGAAGTGTTACTGCCCATTACTAGATGATCTCACTTTCCCTCTAACCAGACTGTGCTCCAGTTCCTCCCACCAGCAGCAGTGTTTACTAAAGCATTTCTGTTGCTTTTCCAGGGGGGAACTTAGTTGTGCACAAACTCCGTTCCCATGCGTTCCCACTGGACTTGACCCCTGTGCTGTGGCCCCCTTGTGTTAGGAAATTGGCTATCCCTGGCTATCAGAACATTTAAAAGGATGTGTAAATCCAAAAGTAGACTTTTCACTCATGGTGAAGTTAGAGCAGTTTAAAAAAAATGTACAGTTTACTTCTATTGTAAAATATTTTCTGTTCTTTCTCTTCATATCCTTTGTTGTAGCACCTTTCCATGAGAGCATATTGACTATATATAGCAACAGTGTTCTGCATCTAAGTTCTATAATATTGTACATGTATTGCTCATTACACGTGCACACTCTTGAACTCTAAGTATGCTATCATGGCAACATGCAACATTTCTATTATGGTTACTAAGAGAAAGAATTAAATTTGATATTTTAAGTAAATTGTAACTTTAAAATATGGTATATATATATATATATATATATACACGTATATATATGGTATATGTTCTGTATGAATCACAAATGGAATGGTTTCTATACATATACTGTAGAATTATTTAACCCTTTAACTGCTGAGCCATTTCCACACCTGTACTGAGCTGCTTTTTGTCTAGATTACAAGTTTTTGTCGGTAATGGTGTGCGGTGCTAACGCTCCTTTTTTTCTCACTGCTCACTTAAGACAACGCTGGTATTACGTTTTTTCTGCAAGCCGGTGTTAGCCTCAGAAAAGTGAGCGTTGAGCAAAATTTAGCTCCACATCTCACCTCAATACCAGCGTTGCTTACGGTAGCGGTAAGCAGGTAAAACGTGCTCGTGCACGATTTCACCATAGGAAACAATGGGGCTGAGCTGGCTGAAAAAAAACCTAACACCTGCAAAAAAGCATTTTCCACTTCATTATTAGAGTTTGAACACTGCTGAATTGCATTCTTAATTCATTGGATATCTTTTTATATCCCTTTCCTGTTTTATACAGTTCAACTACCTTTTCCCGCAGATCCTTTGACAATTCTTTTGCTTTCCCCATGACTCAGAATCCAGAATCATCAGTGCAGCACTGGATGAAAGATGCAAGGGTCTGTCAGGAGTCCAGAAACTCATTGACCTTTTATACACACACACTAATTACAAGAAAACAGATCACAGGTGAGGATGGTTACCTTAAAACCCCTTTGTGTCAACTTGTGTGCATGTTGTCAGGTCAAAATCACCAGGGTATGTAAACTTTTGATCAGGGTCATTTGGGTAGTTTATGTTGTCATTATGATTTAAAAAGAGTAAACATTATGAGCACAACTGTATGTATATATATATATACATATATATATATATATATATATATATATATATATATATATATATATATATATATATATATATATCATGACATGTAAGAACTCAACAATAAAATGTGTTAAAATTTTTATATTTTTATTAAAATGTTTATAAAGAAGGTTGTAAACAATTGTGTGTGTTTCTATTTTTTAGTTAAAAGTAGAAGGGGTTATAAATAAGGACTATTGGGTGTCATTATATAATTTTAATGTGCACATAGGTGCTTCCATGAAACTATTCTCAAATAAATGCACATTTATTCACACCAGGTGAATACTTTAACCACAGTGATCAGCTGGGTATTAAAACCTATTTAGAGGCTTTTTAAAAAAAAAAAAAGAAAAAAAAGGGGCTTCTGGGCTTTAAAACAAGTTTTTTTTTTTAGTTTCTATGCCTTTTTTAGCCTATTAAAACTGCCTAGAGACCCCATGAACAATAATATATATATTCATCTATTAGGGATGCGCATTCGGATATTTTGTGAGGATCCGAATGTGGAAGTAAGCAGCTTCTCTTGCCCTTCGGATATTTTTGTAGCTGGATTTATTCTTGTAAAAGATCCCCGCTCTAAGATCTGGATTTGCATGTATCTTTGGGTGGGGATTTTTGACAGAAATCAATCTGACTACAAAAATATCAGAAGAGCATGAGCCAGTGCTTACATCCGCATTTGGATCCTCACAAAATTTCCGAATGCATATCCCTAATATATATATACATTAGCCTTAAAGCCCGTTACAAGGGCCAAAATCACCTCTCCCTCCAAGAACCTTTCCCTACCCTCTGATCCCCCCTCTTGCCCTCCTCCAGTGATGGACCGCCCACTAGGGATGGGCGAATGTGTAAATTTCCGAATTCGAATGTTAGAACCAATGTTATTACCGAAATTCGAATTATAAATCCGAATGTTGATAAGAACAAATATTCTTAAAAATTCTATAATCGAATGCTATTTACAGTTTTCGAATGTCACTTTCGAATTCAAATGTTTATAATTATATCGAATGTCCACATTCGAAATTTCGAATTTAACATTTTATTTAACAAATACTATTCAGACGTTCAATAGTTCATGTGGTAGGGAGGGAATCTAGTAAATTGATACATAATAGATACAAATATATCATTTTGAATATTACATTTAAAGAAAGCATTAGAAATACTATTACAAACATATAAATTCGAATTTTTCGAATTTGAATATTGCATAATTTGAATATTACATTTAAAGAAAGCATTAGAAATTCTATTACAAATATAAATTCGAATTTTTCTAAATGAATATTTTCGAATGTAATCGTAAAATTCGAAACCGAACATTCAAAAATCAAATGTTAGAATGTTATCTAAACATTCGAAATTCGATTTGAACGAACGAATGTGTTAAAATTCGTTTTGTTTTTTCGAATGTTGCGAAACATTCACCCATCCCTACCGCCCACCCACCCACCTCCCTCTTGACCCTCCCACGCCACCAACTTAGCAGCGTAGCGGTCCCATCCACTCCCGCCCCCCTTCAGGGATGGGTCACCCACCCGACTCCCTCCTAACCCTCCCACACCACCATCTTGTCTTTATTGCACTAACACTCACCACTAATCCTTAAGGCTTCACGCCCTTTTTTGCGCAGTCGGACTCACTCTCAGTCTGTCACTGATTGCTGGACACTGATCCTTACGGCTAGGTATGTTTGTCTCGCGCTGCAGTCTCTACTGCTCATGACTGAATCGGACAAACATACCTGGCCTTTTATAATATAGGATATATATAGATCAATATATATATATTGTCATGATATATATATATATACAGGGAGTGCAGAATTATTAGGCAAATGAGTATTTTGACCACATCATCCTCTTTCTGCATGTTGTCTTACTCCAAGCTGTATAGGCTCGAAAGCCTACTACCAATTAAGCATATTAGGTGATGTGCATCTCTGTAATGAGAAGGGGTGTGGTCTAATGACATCAACACCCTATATCAGGTGTGCATAATTATTAGGCAACTTCCTTTCCTTTGGCAAAATGGGTCAAAAGAAGGACTTGACAGGCTCAGAAAAGTAAAAAATAGTGAGATATCTTGCAGAGGGATGCAGCACTCTTAAAATTGCAAAGCTTCTGAAGCGTGATCATCGAACAATCAAGCGTTTCATTCAAAATAGTCAACAGGGTCACAAGAAGCGTGTGGAAAAACCAAGGCGCAAAATAACTGCCCATGAACTGAGAAAAGTCAAGCGTGCAGCTGCCAAGATGCCACTTGCCACCAGTTTGGCCATATTTCAGAGCTGCAACATCACTGGAGTGCCCAAAAGCACAAGGTGTGCAATACTCAGAGACATGGCCAAGGTAAGAAAGGCTGAAAGACGACCACCACTGAACAAGACACACAAGCTGAAACATTAAGACTGGGCCAAGAAATATCTCAAGACTGATTTTTCTAAGGTTTTATGGACTGATGAAATGAGAGTGAGTCTTGATGGGCCAGATGGATGGGCCCGTGGCTGGATTGGTAAAGGGCAGAGAGCTCCAGTCCGACTCAGACGCCAGCAAGGTGGAGGTGGAGTACTGGTTTGGGCTGGTATCATCAAAGATGAGCTTGTGGGGCCTTTTCGGGTTGAGGATGGAGTCAAGCTCAACTCCCAGTCCTACTGCCAGTTTCTGGAAGACACATAATTCTGCACTCCCTGTACACACACAGTTATATATATATATATATATATATATATATATATTGATAGAACCCAAGGTACGTGTCTTTATTCCCCCAAAAGTGCTGCAGTGCAGGGTATGGTCTAACAACCCCAGGGAGAATAGTTGTGTTTGTTTACCACATAAAGAAAATATGGGATTTATTTCTGGGTCCCTGGGGTGGAGCATTTGGAGAGTAGGGCGGGCCAGTGCTCCATTGCCTCCCGCAGTTTGCAGGCAGCACATCATGTGAGGAAGTCCAGTCCAGGAATTCTGTCTCACCCAGCTAGCAACTCACCTGCATGTGGTAATTAACAGCAGGTGCTAATAAAAATCCCCAGTCAGGGATTTAGAGTCAGAATGCCAGCAGTAAGGTATACTGCTACATTCTCCTGAGAGACTGAGAGGAATTATCGCTAAAGAAAAAACAAAGTTTGAAAGGTCTGTGCATTTATCTTTTGTGAAAAGCCAACTTAGAAATAACTGATTTTCTCGTTTCTGTATTAAAGGAACATGAAACCCACTTTTTTTTTCTGATATACAACTTTTAGCATTGTTTAGCTAACTCCCAGTGGTGCACTGCTGCTCCTTAACCCTTTCACTGCTAAGCCTTTTTCACAATCCTAAAGAAAAGAAGACTCCTTTGCTGCCAGTACAAACCAACGGTTTATTCGGTATGGGACATACAGTTTAGAGGTACGCTCCCTTGAAACTGATGCATTTCGTGCATGCGCACATGCCTTTTTCACACACCAGTGCTGAGCCAATTTTAAAGCTAAATTTAATTGAGTGACCCACACAAATTATATGTTGTTTTTTTCAGTAGGCAAAGCAGATTCACAATATACCATCATTATATTTATATTTTAAGGCACGTGAGAAAGCTGCAGCAAACATTGTTAAAAAGTTTAAAAAGAATATTTTGCTTAGAACTTAGTAATTAATATTGAAAATGGCTAAGTGACCGCTGCTGTTACTGCAATCATCTTACTAACTTGTCATCAAGGGTAGCTACATTTGAAATAGGGGCCCATATGGGCTCTTGGGATTATAATATAAATTAGTTGTGCAGTACAGAAATAAAATAAAATAAAAAGCATTCGGGTAGATTACGAATCTTGCGTTATGATGGGTGCGGTGCTAACGTGCATTTTTTTCTCACCGCTCACCTGCAGCGTTGGTATTACAGGTTTTTACAAACCCGGCGTTAAAAGGCAAGAAGTGAGCGTAGAGCAAAATTGTGCTCCATACCGCACTCCAATATCAGCGCTGCTTAAGTCAGCGGTGAGCTGGTCATACATGCTTGTACACGATTTCCCCATAGACATCAATGGGGAGAGCCGACTGAAAAAAAAGTCTAACACCTGCAAAAAAGCAGCGTAAAACTCAGTAACGCAGCCCCATTGATTCCTATGGGGAAACACATTTTATGTTTACACCTAACACCCTAACATGAACCCCAAGTCTAAACACCCCTAATCTTACAATTATTAACCCCTAATCTGCCGCCCCTTATATCGCCGACACCTACATTATACTTATTAACCCCTAATCTGCCGCTCCGGACATCGCCGCCATCTACTACATTAAACTTATTAACCCCTTAATCTGCTGCCCCCAACATCGCCGACACCTACATTATACTTATTAACCCCTAATCTGCCGCCCCCGACATCGCCGACACCTACATTATACTTATTAACCCCTAATCTGCTGCCCCCAACATCACTGACACCTACATTATATTTATTAAGCCCTAATCTCTCTCCCCCAATGTCGCAGCAACCTACCTACATTTATTAACCCCTAATCTGCCGCCCCAACGTCGTTGCCACTATTCTAAATTTATTAACCCCTAAATCTAAGTCTAACCCTAACCCTAACACCCCCTAACTTAAATATAATTTAAATAAATCTAAATAAAATTACTATATAATTTCTATATATTACTTTATATAGTAAATTAATTACTATATAAATCCTATTGGCTGATGCAATCAAGCAATAGGATTGAACTTCAATCCTATTGGCTGATCCAATCAGCCAATAGCATTTAGCTTGCATTCTATTGGCTGTTCTAATCAGCCAATAGAATGCGAGCTCAATCCTATTGGCTGATTGGATCAGCCAATAGGATTGAAGTTCAATCCTATTGCTTGATTGCATTAGCCAATAGGATTTTTCCTACCTTAATTCTAATTGGCTGATAGAATTCTATCAGCCAATCGAAATCTAAGGGACATATTGGATGACGTCACTTAAAGAGATATTCATTCCGAAGAAGACGTTGATTGAAATTAACAATAACATGATTTCCCTAAAACCTTTTGAAGACACCCAAAAATATTTAGACTATACTAAGCAACTCAATGAGACTATAGACCAGTTAGACACAACCCTATCTGATAGGAAGGTACAAAAATACCAAAGAGATGTCAAGGATTATTAACTTGACATCCTTGACAAGAGGATGTTCTTCACCGGATGTCTTGAAGATGGAGCTGCTCCGCGTCTGAAGGATGAAGATAGAAGATGCCGACTGGTTGAAGACTTCTGCCCATCTGGAGGACCACTTCTGCCCGTCTGGAGGACCACTTCTGCCGGCTTCGTTGAGGACATCTTGCCGCTTGGATGAAGACTTCTCCCGGTAAGTGAATCTTCAGGGGTTAGTGTTAGGATTTTTTAAGGGTGCATTGGGTGGGTTTTATTTTTAGGTTAGGGCTTTGGGCAACAATAGAGCTAAATGCCCTTTTCAGGGCGATGGGGTGCTTAGTTTCTTTTAGTTAGGATTTTATTTGGGGGGTTGGTTGTGTGGGTGGTGGGTTTTACTGTTGGGGGGTTAATTGTATTTTCTTTTACAGGTAAAAGAGCTGATTTCTTCGGGGCAATGCCCCGCAAAAGGCCCTTTTTAAGGGCTATTGGTAGTTTAGTTTAGGCTAGGGTTTTTTTTATTTTGGGGGGGCTTTTTTAGTTTGATAGGGCTATTAGATTAGGTGTAATTAGTTTAAAGATCTTGTAATTTGTTTTTTATTTTCTGTAATTTAGTGGGTTTTTTTGTGATTTAGCTAATTTTATTTCATTCATTTAATTGTATTTAATATAGGGAATTTATTTAATTGTAGTGTAGTGTTAGGTGTTATTGTAACATAGGTTAGGTTTTATTTTACAGGTCAATTTGTATTTATTTTAGCTAGGTAGTTATTAAATAGTTAATAACTATTTAGTAACTATTCTACCTAGTTAAAATAAATACAATCTTGCCTGTAAAATAAAAATAAACCCTAAGCTAGATACAATGTAACTATTAGTTATATTTTAGCTAGCATTAGGGTTTATTTTACAGGTAAGTATTTGGTTTTAAATAGGAATAATTTAGTTAATGATAGGAATTTTATTTATATTTATTTTAATTATATTTAAGTTAGGGGGTGTTAGGGTTAGACTTAGGTTTAGGGGTTAATAAATTAAAATATAGTGGCGGCGACATTGGGGGAGGCAGATTAGGGGTTAATAAATGTAGGTAGGTTGCTGCGACATTGGGGGAGGGAGATTAGGGGTTAATAAATATAATGTAGGTGTTGGCGATGTTGGGGGCAGCAGATTAGGGGTTAATAAGTATAATGTAGGTGGCGGCGATGTTATGGGCGGCAGATTAGGGGTTAATAATATTTAACTAGTGTTTGCGAGGCGGGAGTGTGGCAGTGTAGGGTTTAATATGTTTATTCTAGTAGCGGCGATGTCCGGAGCGGCAGATTAGGGGTTAAAAATTTTATTTTAGTGTTTGCGATGCGGGAGGGCCTCGGTTTAGGGGTTAATAGGTAGTTTATGGGTGTTGGTGTAATTTTTAGCACTTTAGTTATGAGTTTTATGCTACAGCTTTGTAATGTAAAACTCATAACTACTGACTTTAAAATGTCGGTAGAGGCTCTTCTGCTCACTTTTTGGCCTCCCAGGACAAACTTGTAATACCAGCGCTATAAGTATAAGTCCCATAGAAAAAAGGCTTTACGAATTTTATGTAAGTAGCAGCCACAAGAAAAAAAGGTGAGTCAGGGCCACAGGTTAAGAAATTAATATTTAACTTTTATTGCCATACAAAGTAGTAAAAAAAAACACACTCAGTGTATTAAAAACAAAAAGAGCTAGGACAGCAGCGGTCTGACATGTTTCAGCTATCTGCCTTACTCATAGACCGTGCTGTTACTAGCTCACAGCCTTCTTAAATAATGTAATCACACTGACGTAAATGTGTAGCCACAGTTAACTCTCTCTAGCCTGGAACCAAAAGGTACAAAATCAATAGATCTTGGTTTGTTCTATTGTACATAACAATTTGTACTATTAATATAAGTTAAAATCAAGTAAATCCAACATATATTACAGTGATCATTAATATGAATGGAAACAAAGTGCTAAAATATTGACAAAAATGCAAAACCATATATTATATCGTATTCTGCATGATTTACAAAGGAAAAATTTAATATCCTTATATACCATAACCATATATGTAATATATTAAATATTTGTCAAAACTGCAGACACTTGTGAACTACCAATAAGATCTACTGTAAAAATTTAGATATATCCTACAAAGCATTCTAGTAAAAGCTATACTCAAAAAGTCTATACTATAAAGCTGTGCAGTGTACAACATATTAACATCAAACTATGGGGCTAAAACAAAACAAGGAAAATTAAACCTTGCTAATTGTCTAAATGTTATGACTAATAGCTTCCCAATTTAAGAGGAAAAATAGTTAAGCACCTTTACCTAGATGTGTTTTATGAGTAAAAATACACAATTGATATATCTAATTTGTATGTATCTGATATCAACTATCGCCAACAATTAATTAGGTCTGTTTGTATATTCAAACCATCAGGTGATCTGGTCTTAAGTTTGAAGATCCAAAATGCCTCGCGCATGCGTAGCATCTTGTCTCTATCTCCTCCTCTCTTCTCTTGTTCATACACTTTGACAGGTAGAACCTTCCAATCATCTAATACACAGAGGGTTTTTACCATTGATGCCTGCACAAATTGTCGTAGCACATACGCAGTGTACCTTGTTACATGTAAAGATTGCCTCAAGCAATACGTTGGTCTCACCACAAGGGAGGCCCGCGAAAGAATAAAAGAACATATTTATGACATCAAATCAGATGATCCAGATTCACAAGTGGCACGACATCTCAAGTTCTGCCATGACAGTAAAATTGATAATCTGACGTGGCAGATCATTGAATGGGTGTGAGTCCCGAAGAGAGGAGGATATAGAGACAAGATGCTACGCATGCGCGAGGCATTTTGGATCTTCAAACTTAAGACCAGATCACCTGATGGTTTGAATATACAAACAGACCTAATTAATTGTTGGCGATAGTTGATATCAGATACATACAAATTTGATATATCAATTGTGTATTTTTACTCATAAAACACATCTAGGTAAAGGTGCTTAACTATTTTTCCTCTTAAATTGGGAAGCTATTAGTCATAACATTTAGACAATTAGCAAGGTTTAATTTTCCTTGTTTTGTTTTAGCCCCATAATTTGATGTTAATATGTTGTACACTGCACAGCTTTATAGTATAGACTTTTTGAGTATAGCTTTTACTAGAATGCTTTGTAGGATATATCTAAATTTATACAGTAGATCTTATTGGTAGTTCACAAGTGTCTGCAGTTTTGACAAATATTTAATATATTACATATATGGTATATAAGGATATTACATTTTTCCTTTGTAAATCATGCAGAATACGATATAATATATGGTTTTGCATTTTTGTCAATATTTTAGCACTTTGTTTCCATTCATATTAATGATCACTGTAATATATGTTGGATTTACTTGATTTTAACTTATATTAATAGTGCAAATTGTTATGTACAATGGAACAAACCAAGACCTATTGATTTTGTACCTTTTGGTTCCAGGCTAGAGAGAGTTAACTGTGGCTACACATTTACGTCAGTGTGATTACATTATTTAAGAAGGCTGTGAGCTAGTAACAGCACGGTCTATGAGTAAGGCAGATAGCTGAAACATGTCAGACCGCTGCTGTCCTAGCTCTTTTTGTTTTTAATACACTGAGTGTGTTTTTTTACTACTTTGTATGGCAATAAAAGTTAAGTATTAATTTCTTAACCTGTGGCCCCGACTCACCTTTTTTTCTTGTGGCTGCTGTTGACTTTGCAGACTTACAGAGGTCTGCAGGCGGTTTGCGGGGAGCGCCTTCGTGGTTGCTGTGTCAAGGAGCCGTTCTATTGGTCACTCCGGGTAGTGACGAAGAAGCCAAGGGGAGGAGATTCTAATGCACACTAAGGAACTGATCGGGACCAGGGAGGTTCATTAAGCAGTTGCGGTTGGCGACCGGAGCCCCTAAGGTACTTTGCTCCTGCATTTGATGAATGTTTATGTTGCGATACTTCCACTGCTTTGGAATAACAATCAATGTTTGGCTATTTTGAGCGCTGATACAGGACTTTCTTGTAACTTTACATAAGTAGGTTTGTGGTAAGGCCAAAAAAGTGTGTGGTACACCTATACCTGCAAGACTGGTAATAGCAGCGGGCGTAAAAAAGCAGCGTTAGGACCTGTTAACACTGCTTTTTCACCTTACCGCAATACTCGTAATTTAGGCGAAAGTTTTCTTGGAAGGTGTTCATTGTTACCACAGTGATCATCTGACTATACAGACAAAATTCCTATATTCCCTAAGTGACCGCTGCTGTTACTGCAATCATCTTACTAACTTGTCATCAAGGGTAGCCACATGTGAAATAGGGGCCCATATGGGCTCTTTGGATTATAATATAAATTAGTTGTGCAGTACAGAAATAAAATAAAATAAATAGTATTGTTTTCTAGCATGGTTACCACAGTGATCATCTGACTATACAGACAAAATTCATATATATTTTTTTTTAGAGAAGAACTTGTCTACTAGAAAATAAACTTTATTAGGGGTTTTTAGACATATTATATATATATATATATATATATATATATATAGTCCTATTCCCAAGCAAATCCACATGTGTTTGATTTTACATAATCTGGGTACTACCATTATAAGACTGCAACAATTTGAGGTTTGTAGCTGCTAAGGGAGTTGAGATCAAGGGAGTTTGAAAAAGCTCCTCTCGTCCAGCTATCTTGCAGCTACCTAAGCTTCCTTATTCTGCCCCCATTGTGACATCATCACATGCGTATGTGGTGATGTCACCATAACTCCCATGAAGCCTGGACTAGCCGCCCACTAGATCACCAATGAACCCCGGCCTGTAGTGGGGGATCGCCAAAAACAGCATTTGATCAGCTATCCCCCAGCATGATGAACATAGCTTGTCATGCACATCAAAGTGGTAAAAAAAGAATTGCAAGAGAATGAAGCAAATTTGATAATAAAAGTAAATTGGATAATTATTTAAAATAATATACAAAATCTGAAATATGAAAGAAATCTTTTAGGTTTTGTGTCTCTTTAAGTATCAGTTGCATTTCAAAGGATCTAGGGGACAATTACTTTGGTAGGAATATTATTATTTAAAGGGATATTAATGTTAACAATATAGAGGGGTATAGTCCTGTACAAAAATAGCTGCCAAACTCAAAGAAAAAAGATCCTTAAAATAAAAAAACGTTATTTCATAAAGTTAAAAAAATGACATCAAAGGATATCCGCAAAAATCTTATGTGTTTCGCCCCTATAGTCGGCAATTAGTCAGAGGTTACATCATAAAACAACAACCCATTTTACCCACAAACAATCACAAAAGAAAACAAATGTGACATCTTGCGCATATATATCTTATTTAAGATGCAACCTGAACATTTGTGACAAAATTGTGTTAATACAAATAAAGATATAAGCTTTAATTTGATTTAAAAAAAGAAAGGAACAATCCTGATAAATAAAATTAACCAATCAATATGTGAATATTGAGAGAACAAGTAACTAAATAACCATTTGACATAAACATACAATACAAATTGTATTCATTGATACATGTTTCTAAATACAGGAAGCAATTCATAAACAAAATAAGTAATGCCGGTGTTCTGTAGAAATTTGCTACCTCGTCGAGATTTGCTACCTTCTGGGTGCATGCGCACAATTACGAAATCACAATCCACATATGTTTCAACAGAATGTGTGGAATGTGATTACGTAATTACAAGTATGCGCACATGGAGGTAGCAGATCTCAATGGAGATGAAATTTAGTTCTCACACTTATAGCGTCCATGGACATGCGCGCATGCTCAACTAAACTGTCACAAATTTCAAATGCGTCATTTCTCATTTAATTACACATGTAATCAAAATTGAATAATGTGTTACTCCACCTCTCCAACACTTTTTAATATGCACTTCTTAGTAACATATGTGATCAAAATTAAATAAAGCATCTCTCCATCATTTTGTAATATGCACATTAATTAAGCTTACGCCTAAATTCATTAACTGTACTCTACGGGAGGTGATCAACAGCGAGGTGAGACAGCGTAACGTACAGTTAAATATTAGTTACATATTTAAAAGTGTTGGAGAGGTAGAGCAAAGCTTTATTTCATTTTGATTACATGTGTAATTAAATGAGAAATGACGCCGAAAAAATGTTCTACCATTTTTAGATGCGCATGCGCGCATTTCCATGGCCACTTTAAGAAGAAATGCAAGGACTAAATTTCTTCTCCGTAGAGATTTGCTACCTCCATGTGTGTATACTTGTAATTACATAATCACATTCTAGACATTCTTTTGAAAAATTGATGGTAGCAAATCTGCGACGACGTAGCAAATTTTGACAGAACCCCGGCATCGGATCTGTAGCAACGAATTTGTTATCTTTTTGTATAACCCATGTATACTGTTGTTTTTATTTTATGAGCAACTTCACAATAAATAATAATAATAATGATGCTATAAATAACATTTAATCCTCTTTTATTCAGTATACTCACTTATCCACACTTTTATCCCATGATTATGGTGCAGAATACACTTTTGTGTTTAACATATAACTACTTACTTCATGGAATCTGGTAACTTATACACTTACAGGTAGACAGTTCTTTTTCCATAGCTCTAAAAAATCACTAGAAAATCACTGAAGGGAGTCTATTGCATTTATAGTGCGTACTGCTAGGGACTGCAAACCCATTTATAGTATATAAAAAAACAAAAAACAAAAAATGCAGCAACACATACAGAAAAATGTCAAATATTTATTATAAAAAACCAAAACACTACATTTTGGGAATGACTAAGGTATAATTCCCAAACCTTTGTGGCATTGTTTTTGGTAATAAATATTTGATATTTTTATATTTGTGCTGCTGCATTATTATTTTTGTTAAATCACCCGAACAACCATGTATAAAATGAACATCATGTGAAATGAGTCAGAAAGATTTAATCTATATATCATTTTCATCACCCTTTAAAAATTTTGAAATTAAGCAATGAGAGACTTCCATAGGGTGCATTTATTTGTCAGGAATGTAATTCCTTGTGAAGTTGCTTAAAGTAATGTGTTAGATTTAGTAAAAGAATTAGCCTTTTCCAGGAAACAGTATGATGGTACAGAGGTATGTAATTATGAAATAGATCCCAATGTATTTTTGGTGTATACTTGTTTGTAAAGTTTGAAACCAGAGTCCTAAAGGGGTAAATAAAGGTTTTTCAGGCAAAGATGATACAGAAGATAAGGGAACTGAGATAATAGTATAATAGAGATAAAACTATTGCAAAATATATATAGGCCTAGATTTGGAGTTTTGTCGATAAGGACCCGCGTAGCTAACGCCGGCTTTTTTCTGGCCACACCATAAAAATAACTCTGGTATTGAGAGTCCACATAAAGGCTGCGTTAGGCTCCAAAAAAGGAGCGTAGAGCATTTTTAACGCAACTTCAACTCTCGATACCAGAGTTGCTTACGGACGCGGCCAGCCTCAAAAACGTGCTCGTGCACGCTTCCCCCATAGGAAACAATGGGGCTGTTTGAGCTGAAAAAAAACCTAACACCTGCAAAAAAGCCGCGTTCAGCTCCTAACGCAGCCCCATTGTTTGCTATGCGTAAACACTTCCTACGTCTGCACCTAACACTCTAACATGTACCCCGAGTCTAAACACCCCTAACCTTACACTTATTAACCCCTATTCTGCCGCCCGCGCTATCGCTGACACCTGCATATTTTTTTTAACCCCTAATCTGCCGCTCCGTAAACCGCCACTACTTACATTATCCCTATGCACCCCTAATCTGCTGCCCCTAACACCGCCGACCCCTATATTATATTTATTAACCCCTAATCTGCTCCCCACAACGTCGCCTCCACCTGCCTACACTTATTAACCCCTAATCTGCCGACCGGAGCTCACCGCTATTCTAATAAATGTATTAACCCCTAAAGCTAAGTCTAACCCTAACACTAACACCCCCCTAAATTAAATATAATTTTAATCTAACGAAATTAATTAACTCTTATTAAATAAATTATTCCTATTTAAAGCTAAATACTTACCTGTAAAATAAATCCTAATATAGCTACAAAATAAATTATAATAAAATTTTAGCTATTTTAGGATTAATATTTATTTTACAGGTAACTTTGTATTTATTTTAACCAGGTACAATAGCTATTAAATAGTTAAGAACTATTTAATAGTTACCTAGTTAAAATAATTACAACATTACCTGTAAAATAAATCCTAACCTAAGTTACAATTAAACCTAACACTATACTATCATTAAATTAATTAAATAAAATACCTACAATTACCTACAATTAAACCTAACACTACACTATCAATAAATTAATTAAATACAATATCTACAAATAACTACAATGAAATAAACTAACTAAAGTACAAAAAATAAAAAAGAACTAAGTTACAAAAAATAAAAAAATATCTACAAACATAAGAAAAATATTACAACAATTTTAAACTAATTACACCTACTCTAAGCCCCCTAATAAAATAACAAAGACCCCCAAAATAAAAAATGCCCTACCCTATTCTAAATTAATAAAGTTCAAAGCTCTTTTACCTTACCAGCCCTGAACAGGGCCCTTTGCGGGGCATGCCCCAAGAAGTTCAGCTCTTTTGCCTGTAAAAAAAAAACATACAATACCCCCCCCAACATTACAACCCACCACCCACATACCCCTAATCTAACCCAAACCCCCCTTAAATAAACCTAACACTAATTCCCTGAAGATCATCCTACCTTGTCTTCACCTCACCAGGTATCACCGATCCGTCCTGGCTCCAAAATCTTCATCCAACCCAAGCGGGGGCTGGCGATCCATCATCCGGTGGCTGAAGAGGTCCAGAAGAGGCTCCAAAATCTTCATCCTATCCGGGAAGAAGAAGCGATCCGGACCGGCAACCATCTTGATCCAAGCGGCATCTTCTATCTTCATCCGATGACGACCGGCTCCATCCTGAAGACCTCCACCGCGGACCCATCTTCTTCCGGCGACGTCCTTTAAGGGACGTCATCCAAGATGGCGTCCCTCGAATTCCGATTGGCTGATAGGATTCTATCAGCCAATCGGAATTAAGGTAGGAATATTCTGATTGGCTGATGGAATCAGCCAATCAGAATCAAGTTCAATCCGATTGGCTGATCCAATCAGCCAATCAGATTGAGCTCGCATTCTATTGGCTGATCGGAACAGCCAATAGAATGCGAGCTCAATCTGATTGGCTGATTGGATCAGCCAATCAGATTTAACTTGATTCTGATTGGCTGATTCCATCAGCCAATCAGAATATTCCTACCTTAATTCCGATTGGCTGATAGAATCCTATCAGCCAATCGGAATTCGAGGGACGCCATCTTGGATGACGTCCCTTAAAGGAACCGTCATTCTTCAGTTGGACGTTGCCGGATGAAGATGGGTCCGCGGTGGAGGTCTTCAGGATGGAGCCGATCGTCATCGGATGAAGATAGAAGATGCTGCTTGGATCAAGATGGTTGCCGGTCCGGATCGCCTCTTCTTCCTGGATAGGATGAAGACTTTGGAGCCTCTTCTGGACCTCTTCAGCCACCGGATGATGGATCGCCAGCCCCCGCTTGGGTTGGATGAAGATTTTGGAGCCAGGACGGATCGGTGATACCTGGTGAGGTGAAGACAAGGTAGGATGATCTTCAGGGGCTTATTATTCGGTTTAATTAAATGGGGTTTGGGTTAGATTAGGGGTATGTGGGTGGTGGGTTGTAATGTTGGGGGGGGGGTATTGTATGTTTTTTTTTTACGGGCAAAAGAGCTGAACTTCTTGGGGCATGCCCCGCAAAGGGCCCTGTTCAGGGCTGGTAAGGTAAAAGAGCTTTGAACTTTATTAATTTAGAATAGGGTAGGGCATTTTTTATTTTGGGGGTCTTTGTTATTTTATTAGGGGGCTTAGAGTAGGTGTAATTAGTTTAAAATTGTTGTAATATTTTTCTTATGTTTGAAAATATTTTTTTATTTTTTGTAACTTAGTTCTTTTTTATTTTTTGTACTTTAGTTAGTTTATTTCATTGTACTTATTTGTAGATATTGTATTTAATTAATGTATTGATAGTGTAGTGTTAGGTTTAATTGTAGGTAATTATAGGTATTTTATTTAATTAATTTAATGATAGTATAGTGTTAGGTTTAATTGTAACTTAGGTTAGGATTTATTTTACAGGTAATTTTGTAATTATTTTAACTAGGTAGCTATTAAATAGTTCTTAACTATTTAATAGATATTGTACATGGTTAAAATAATTACAAAGTTGCCTGTAAAATAAATATTAATCCTAAAATAGCTACAATGTAATTATAATTTATATTGTAGCTATATTAGGATTTATTTTACAGGTAAGTATTTAGCTTTAAATAGGAATAATTTATTTAATAAGAGTTAATTAATTTCGTTAGATTAAAATTATATTTAACTTAGGGGGGTGTTAGTGTTAGGGTTAGACTTAGCTTTAGGGGTTAATACATTTATTAGAATAGCGGTGAGCTCCAGTCGGCAGATTAGGGGTTAATAATTGAAGTTAGGTGTCGGCGATGTTAGGGAGGGCAGATTAGGGGTTAATACTATTTATTATAGGGTTAGTGAGGCGGATTAGGGGTTAATAACTTTATTATAGTAGCGGTGCGGTCCGCTCGGCAGATTAGGGGTTCATAAGTCTAGGCAGGTGGAGGCGACGTTGAGGGGGGCAGATTAGGGGTTAATAAATATAATATAGGGGTCGGCGGTGTTAGGGGCAGCAGATTAGGGGTACATAGCTATAATGTAGGTGGCGGCGCTTTGCGGTCGGCAGATTAGGGGTTAATTATTGTAGGTAGCTGGCGGCGACGTTGTGGGGGGCAGATTAGGGGTTAATAAATATAATACAGGGGTTGGCGGTGTTAGGGGCAGCAGATTAGGGGTACATAAGTATAACGTAGGTGGCGGTCGGCAGATTAGGGGTTAAAAAAATTTAATCGAGTGGCGGCGATGTGGGGGGACCTCGGTTTAGGGGTACATAGGTAGTTTATGGGTGTTAGTGTACTTTAGAGTACAGTAGTTAAGAGCTTTATGAACCGGCGTTAGCCCAGAAAGCTCTTAACTACTGACTTTTTTCCTGCGGCTGGAGTTTTGTCGTTAGATTTCTAACGCTCACTTCAGCCACGACTCTAAATACCGGAGTTAGAAAAATCCCACTGAAAAGATAGGATACGCAATTGACGTAAGGGGATCTGCGGTATGGAAAAGTTGCGGCTGAAAAGTGAGCGTTAGACCCTTTTTTGAGTGACTCCAAATACCGGAGTTAGCCTTAAACCAGCGTTAGGAGCCTCTAACGCTGGTTTTCACGGCTACCGCCAAACTCCAAATCTAGGCCATAGTTAGTAATATACACAACATAACAATGTTTAAAAATCATATTTTACTTTTTTTTTTTTTTAAATTCTGAAATCCTCCCAGCATACCTTTCATATAAAATACATTATCCTCTTATGCTGTCTGGGTCCAAGAATAAAACAGCGCCCTCCAACTTTTCATCCACCACAGTCTAAACCCAAACCTTCTTAACAGTCTGATAACCATCTAATGGACCCTATACAAGAGTAAATGTTCATATCTTGGTGCTGAGACATTTTGTCCTATAAAAAAATGTAAATATTTAACAATAAAATAATAAAAAAGCCTATTTGTAGGAATATTTATTAGATTGACACAATTTCCTGCACACACTGTAGCTTTATGTTTGAGATGTATGTTGTACTGAATCATGCATTATGTTTGTAGACATTGCGCATGCTGTTTGTCCGTGTTGCGAATCAACACTGCTAAGTCCTATGGCAAAAGCTAATGGCTTAAACCGGATCACATCGTAATCCATCTGTTATAAACATTTATTATTAAAAAGTGTTAATTAATAGGAACCCCTGATAACTCTTGTACCGTACTTGGCAATAATCGCATGTACTAAACCTAACAGGTTTAGTACATGCGATTATTGCCAAGTACGGTACAAGAATAATCAGGGGTTCCTATTAGTGTTATTTAACACTTTTTAATAATAAATGTTTATAACAGATGGATTACGATGTGATCCGGTTTTAGCCATTAGCTTTTGCCATAGGACTTAGCGGTGTTGATTCGCAACACGGACACACAGCATGCGCAATGTCTACAAATCAGCAACCTGAGTGACGTTCTATTCGTCACTACGCAGGAGGGGCTATGTTAATTAGTCATGCGGTTGATGTTTTCTTAGTCGGTATGGGCATCGTGACGTACATGTGTGGGCGTTGTTCCGATACACCGGAAGTCACATTAGCACTTAGGGGTATAAATAGGTGAGTGGTGTGTGGGTTAGATTAGGAGCTTTTTGGGACACAAAGAATTTATCTACCCATTGAAAAAGATACCAGTAGGTATCGAAACGTTTGGGATGTTTCATTGATTGTTTAACAAGGATGGATTAAAGTCTTATCGTTTGCAAAGACGCGAGAGTGAAGTGTTTTTTCTTCCACCTTTGGGGTTGATTGTTATTGCTACATATTTCCATGCAGCACCCCGGCAGATGTTAAAGTAACAGTGAGTGCACTTAACCTGACTTTTGTATATATATATATATATATATATATATATATATATATATATATATATATATATATATATATATATATATATATATATTTTGTTACTATGGCTAGGGGGCACTCAGAATATATATTGGGTGTTAAGTTATGTGCTGGCAATCCTAAAATTAATATATAACAAATTAGATAGAGAGAGCTCAACCAAATCTAGAGAGCTAAAGCGGATGTCAGGCCGCACCATATATCACCCACACAATATAAATAGAAACGATATCCTAAACAGGTATGCTGGACATATACATATTTATTAAAAACACAGCCATAAACAATTGCTGAAAAGGTTGCAAATAACCGAATACAAGTGTAGTGCACTACTGAAATGTGATTATTGCTAGCATATTGAAGATTAGAGCTGGCTCATGAGAAAGTTCATCTCTGCTACCGGGCACTTGAGTGTAAGAACACGCTCCGGTTATTAATAAACAAGATGCCGTCCTTGATTCCCCTTAATGATTAAAGATCTATCCGGTACCGGATTCTAAATAGTTGTATGAGAGTCAAAGTGTGGCCAATCACTGTTAAATGCTCCAATCGCATATGCAGGTATTACAGAAATCTTCAGGGTGCAAGCCTTATTGCTGCAAGGCTTACCTTCACTATCTTCACACACTCAGCGGGTATTACCTGACAGGATCTCTTCCGTGGTGTGACTTACTGTGATGCATACAACCAATGCAGCTCTTCACTTGCCCAAACACTTGGAATCGATATCGCTAACTTCACAGCTCTTTCACCATGCTGGCGTCCTCCACGCTGTGTCTTGTTCAATGCATTACGCGTTTCGCCCCTCCCCCTTTCCGGGCTGAACTCAGGGCTTCATCAGATGTGTCAAATTAGACAACTGAACAGGTTTTTAAACACTGGTGCAGATACAATGTTACAACCCCTTCTAAAATTTAAAGGGGAATGATGTTATGCATGTTGAATTAAATGGCTACAAATTGTAAACGGCATAAATTTATATACAACTAAACTATACATATTGGGCTATTCACAATTCCCAAATTATTGGAAATTACACTAAATAAGATGGTAATCAGCACAAAATGTATTATTCCACTTTAACATTGAAAAGCAAATATGTAATTCACTATGCCAAACATTACTACATAATACAATGCTTTTTCCAAAAACACATTATAAGTCTTGTGTTTTTTTACAATGTTGTGTAGATACAAGAAATATTTACAGAAAACAAGAAAATTCAATTTTTTTATTCAGGCACAGGGGAGAGAGGGTATTAAGTCTATACATCCAACGTGACTCGTGTTGGAGTAATAATTGATCAACATTACCCCCTCTTCTCCTTGGCTTGATATGCTCAATACCCAGTACTCTTAGATGAGAGAAGTCAGAGTTGTGCATTTTTTGGAAATGTCTGGCCACTGGGCTGTCTGATTCCTTATCCTTAATGCTATCTCTGTGTTCTCTAACCCTTTCCTTTAGTTCTCGTGTAGTTTTCCCAATGTAAAATTTGGGACACGAACAGTGTAACATATAAATAACATTTGTGGTGTTACAGATTATTCTTTCATTTATGTGATATGACCTTTCTGAGTATTCAGTGCAAAAACTTGAGGCTTTAACTATGTACTTACAGTACACACATCTGCCACAAGGTTCTCACCCCTTCCTAGTTTGTGCTTGTGTTAGCCAATTTTTGGGGGTGTCCCTTTGAAACTCACTATGGACTAATCTATCCTTGATACTTGGTGCTCTCTTGGCTGTGAGCAAGGGGTATTTAGAAATATATTTGGAAATTGAACTGTCATTAGACAAGATGTGCCAATGTTTGTTGAGAATGTCACGTAATTTATTCCAATGGGAATTATATTTAGTAATAAGACGACTTTCAGTATCTCCCTTAGACTTTTCAACTGCTTTACATAATAATTCATTTCTAGGTGTCTGCCTAGCTCTCAGCCAGCCTTTTCTCACTTGATTTCTGGAGTAACTTCTCTGAAGAAACCTCTGTGCCATATCACTTGCCTGGCTTTCAAAATCTGGCTCAGTGGAACAGCATCTCTTGAGCCTCAAGAACTGTCCCACTGGAATATCATTTTTTAACGCTTCAGGATGATGACTAGTGGCGTTTAACAAATTATTAGTTGCTGTTTCCTTTCGAAATACTTTGGTTTTTAATGATCCATTTTCAATAGTCAATTTGAGATCCTAAAAGGTGGCCTCCTTGTCGCTAATTTGATGAGTTAGGAACAAATTCCTATTGTTTTTGTTCAATATCTCAACAAATGTATTATCCGATTCTACATCCCCCTTCCACAATACTAGGATGTCATCCACAAAGTGCAGCCATAGGGCGACGTGAGCCTCCACCCATTCATCCAGTTCCTGGAAAACATCAACTGCTTCCCAGACGCCTAGGTGTAAACAGGCATAGGTGGGGGCGCACGCCGCACCCATGGCTGTGCCTCTTAGAGGGGGAGGTGGTCCCGCCTATTCCAGCAGGCAGAGACAGAGCAGCAGAGGAGGGAGATACAGGAGCAGCCCTCAGTATCGTATGACAACCAGGAATCAGAGGAAGGAAAGTCAGTTCTGGGAAAACACAAACTAACAAATAGTGAAGAGGAAATGTCAGTAATTAACCTCTCCACAGTAGGTTTAAATATGGCACATATTGACCTTTTAAAGAAAGGACTATCATTCTGTCCCTCTAGCAGTTTAGATAAATTCGAATTTGTGAAAGATCTAAACCTCTATGCAAGGAAGATCTTACTTAAGAAATTATGGGGAAATAGGTCTCAGAGTAGTGGCCTCAGTGAGAGTGAGGATACTGAAGCAATTGCAAATCTAGTATCCTTATTAGAAGAACAGGAGGAAGCTAACACCAGCACTAATTACCCTAAAAAATCTCATTTTAAACCCACGTCTAAATTTATGCCCCAGTTATCCTTGTCACCCAGTGTCCATACGTTCGTTAAATGTGTGGAAAAAGATGTAGGTAATATAGGAGTATCAGGCACAGTGAGTGATAATCTCAGCAAAAATGAGAGAAAAGCTCTAAAAGAATTGATGAGCAAGAAAGAAATTCAGATTAAACCATCCGACAAGGGTGGAAATATTGTAATCCTTAACCAAGCTGATTATGTAAAAGAAGTTTTGAGACAGCTTGGTGTGAGGGAACAATATGAGGTTGTCACAAGGCAAATCTATGAAAAATCCTGTGATGATCTATTTATCATCTTAAAACATGCTAAAGATTCAGGGCTAATAACGAAAAAAAAAATTGAGTTTCTAGTTCCTGCACACCCAGTAGTACCTACATTTTATTGCATCCCCAAATTGCATAAGAGTATCACCAACCCTCCGGGACATCCCATAGTGTCGGGCATTGGGGGACTGACGGAAGGGATAAGTAGATATGCAGATTTTTTTCTGCGACCCTTCCTTAGTGAACTGTCCTCCTACGTGCAAGACACGGGGGACGTCATGAGAAGACTGGATAAGATTAAAATTGAGCCAGATATGCTTCTGCTCACTCTTGATGTGGAGTCACTGTACTCTTCTATTCCACATAAGGTAGGTTTGGAATCAGCAGAACATTTCCTTAAACTATGTGGAGAAGAGTACAGTGACAACACTACTCTAGTACTAAAATTGCTGGAATTTGTGTTAACAAAAAATATATTTATGTTTGATGGTAGGTTCTACAGGCAGTTAAGAGGCACAGCCATGGGTGCGGCGTGCGCCCCCACCTATGCCTGTTTACACCTAGACGTCTGGGAAGCAGTTGATGTTTTCCAGGAACTGGATGAATGGGTGGAGGCTCACGTCGCCCTATGGCTGCGCTTTGTGGATGACATCCTAGTATTGTGGAAGGGGGATGTAGAATCGGATAATACATTTGTTGAGATATTGAACAAAAACAATAGGAATTTGTTCCTAACTCATCAAATTAGCGACAAGGAAGCCACCTTTTTGGATCTCAAATTGACTATTGAAAATGGATCATTAAAAACCAAAGTATTTCGAAAGGAAACAGCAACTAATAATTTGTTAAACGCCTCTAGTCATCATCCTGAAGCGTTAAAAAATGATATTCCAGTGGGACAGTTCTTGAGGCTCAAGAGATGCTGTTCCACTGAGCCAGATTTTGAAAGCCAGGCAAGTGATATGGCACAGAGGTTTCTTCAGAGAAGTTACTCCAGAAATCAAGCGAGAAAAGGCTGGCTGAGAGCTAGACAGACACCTAGAAATGAATTATTATATAAAGCAGTTGAAAAGTCTAAGGGAGATACTGAAAGTCGTCTTATTACTAAATATAATTCCCATTGGAATAAATTACGTGACATTCTCAACAAATATTGGGACATCTTGTCTAATGACAGTTCAATTTCCAAATATATTTCTAAATACCCCTTGCTCACAGCCAAGAGAGCACCAAGTATCAAGGATAGATTAGTCCATAGTGAGTTTCAAAGGGACACCCCCAAAAATTGGCTAACACAAGCACAAACTAGGAAGGGGTGCGAACCTTGTGGCAGATGTGTGTACTGTAAGTACATAGTTAAAGCCTCAAGTTTTTGCACTGAATACTCAGAAAGGTCATATCACATAAATGAAAGAATAATCTGTAACACCACAAATGTTATTTATATGTTACACTGTTCGTGTCCCAAATTTTACATTGGGAAAACTACACAAGAACTAAAGGAAAGGGTTAGAGAACACAGAGATAGCATTAAGGATAAGGAATCAGACAGTCCAGTGGCCAGACATTTCCAAAAAATGCACAACTCTGACTTCTCTCATCTAAGAGTACTGGGTATTGAGCATATCAAGCCAAGGAGAAGAGGGGGTAATGTTGATCAATTATTACTCCAACACGAGTCACGTTGGATGTATAGACTTAATACCCTCTCTCCCCTGGGCCTGAATGAAAAAATTGAAATTGAATTTTCTTGTTTTCTGTAAATATTTCTTGTATCTACACAACATTGTAAAAAAACACAAGACTTATAATGTGTTTTAAGAAAAAGCATTGTATTATGTAGTAATATTTGGCATAGTGAATTACATATTTGCTTTTCAATGTTAAAGTGGAATAATAAATTTTGTGCTGATTACCATCTTATTTAGTGTAATTTCCAATAATTTGGGAATTGTGAATAGCCCAATATGTATAGTTTAGTTGTATATAAATTTATGCCGTTTACAATTTGTAGCCATTTAATTCAACATGCATAACATCATTCCCCTTTAAATTTTAGAAGGGGTTGTAACATTGTATCTGCACCAGTGTTTAAAAACCTGTTCAGTTGTCTAATTTGACACATCTGATGAAGCCCTGAGTTCAGCCCGGAAAGGGGGAGGGGCGAAACGCGTAATGCATTGAACAAGACACAGAGTGGAGGACGCCAGCATGGTGAAAGAGCTGTGAAGTTAGCGATATCGATTCCAAGTGTTTGGGCAAGTGAAGAGCTGCATTGGCCGTATGCATCACAGTAAGTCACACCGCGGAAGAGATCCTGTCAGGTAATACCCGCTGAGTGTGTGAAGATAGTGAAGGTAAGCCTTGCAGCAATAAGCCTTGTACCCTAAATATTTCTGTAATACCTGCATTGGAGCATTTAACAGTGATTGGCCATACTTTGACTCTCATACAACTATTTAGAATCCGGTACCGGATAGATCTTTAATCATTAAGGGGAATCAAGGACGGCATCTTGTTTATTAATAACCGGAGCGTGTTCTTACACTCAAGTGCCCGGTAGCAGAGATGAACTTTCTCATGAGCCGGCTCTAATCTTCAATATGCTAGCAATAATCACATTTCAGTAGTGCACTACACTTGTATTCGGTTATTTGCAACCTTTTCAGCAATTGTTTATGGCTGTGTTTTTAATAAATATGTATATGTCCAGCACACCTGTTTAGGATATTGTTTCTATTTATATTGTGTGGGTGATATATGATGCGGCCTGACATCCGCTTTAGCTCTCTAGATTTGGTTGAGCTCTCTCTATCTAATTTGTTATTTATATATATTTATATATATATATATATATATATATATATATATATATATATATATATATATATATATATACGGTATATATATATATATATATATATATATATATATAATTATAACATAACTTTTGTGTGCATTTAAAAAAAAAATATATTGTTATTAGACGGTGTTATTATGAGTGTAAGTGTACTATGTAATGTATTTTTTGTTTTTTAAATAATTGTTATTAGATGGTTTTATTATGAGTGTAAGTGTACTTTGTAATGTATTTTTTGTTTTGTGCAACTTTTATGCTTTGCAAAATCATTCTAGCATAAATCCCTTTTGTGCTCACCCGATCATGTTAACATTCAATTCGTAAAATGAATGCAATTTAACCTGCGTGCAAACTATTGAAAAAAACAATATCGCTTGCGAGCAAACATTTGCGCTCCACTCGCAATCTCGCCCGATTAGACTCTTTAACTGTTGTTAAACTTTTATCTGTCTAATACTGTGACAAAATATCAGCAGCAAGAACATGGGATTTATATTCCTTATAGCTTGAGCAGCTTTAAGAAAATGCAACATTTACTTATTCTACCCACTTGGCAAATATAAAGCTGTTGATATAATCATTATTATTATTGTTGTTGTTGTTATTATTATCATCCTTGCCCTAACTGCAGTAATCCTGTGGAGATCCAGAGTTAAAATCTTGCAGCTGAAGTTTAGAGCCAACGGAATATTAGACAATGTGAATGTTTCTGAACTAATGCAGTCAATGAAGTGTGAAAGTGAACATAAAAACACTTTGAAAAGAAGTATGATCATTTAGCATATTCATTTTTGACATTAAATCGGTCTACGCTAAAGGAAAAGTGTGAACCAAATGTCTGGAATTGATAAAGACTGCTTTTATTAGCCTCAGTCACACAAAGTGTTGCAATGCAATAAACCTGTATGCTTTCAATTGTGACTTAACTTGGCCTCATTTTCAACTTTTTTTCTTTACCCCAGATCCTAGGCAAAATTATATCATTTTATTATACACCGTAATTACTGAACAATTAACTGGACTTTTTTGGTTGCTTCATGTAGAAAATAATTTGACATAACTTTTAACATTTTTAAAAGGACAGTCTAGATAATGCCTTTACTATACAACTTTGCACAAACAATATTGTTATATTAATACACTTTATAACCTTTAAACCTCTAAATGTCTGCCCGTCTCTAAGCCACTACAGACCGTTTCTTATCTAGGTGGATTTTAATAGCTTTTCACAGCAAGACACTGCTAGTTCAGGTGTGAAATATAAATAACATTGTGCTCACTCCCATGTAATTATTCTTGAGTTAGCACTAATTGGTTAAAATGCAAGTCTGTAAATAGCAAGGAGATAAGGGGGCAATTTGCAGATGCTCAAATACAAAGTAATCACAGAGGTAAAAAGTATATTAATATAACAGTGTTGGTTATGCAAAACTGGGGAATGGGTAATAAAGGGACTGTCTCTCTTTTTAAACAATAAACATTTTGGAGTAGACTGTGCCTTTAACATTCATTTTATTGTGTGTGTTGTGTCTAGATTTTCCAACCCTACCTTATTTCCAGGGCTCTCCCTTATTTGCCCAAACTTTTCTACAGTCTCCTAGGCTCCCTTATTTATCTGCTCTTAGAACATTTTCTCTCCGTTATTTTTTAAACATACATGTAAAATCTTCATTTAAAAAAATTAATTTTGTATTCTTGTTCTCTTATTTAGTTAATAATTTGATGCATCTGACAGTTTAATGTCTTTACTTCCGCTGTGCCTTAAATGCAAAAAAAAGTATTCGCAAATAGTTACAGAAAATTGTTGAATGCATTAATGTAGAATGAGTGTCTGAAGACTGAAGATGATTTGTATAAAGAGTTTTGTTGTATCAAACTCTATCAAATTGTAAAATGAAGTTTTTTCTTCTTCAGTAACTACTGTGTAATTTGTCGATTTCCTATGTGAAATTGGCGTCACCTTGGTTAAAAAATTAATAAATAAAATAAATAAATACCAGTAACAAGCCAAAAATGTATCTAAGGCATTTTTTATAAAAATATGCACTGTTTCCTCAAGTTTCACTCAAACTAATGCCCCAGGGGCAGGGGTGGTGAAAGAGATAGGGGGCCATTTAAGAGAATTCTGTACGGCTTTGTGGTGGCCATTTTATAGAATGCACCATGAAATAGTCAATACCACAAATCGGTAATGTGCAGTATTTGGTTACGGCTTTTGCTTGATGGCCTTTCTAGGGAGTGTGGGACAAAAGCCACACTTTTACAAAATGCAATAGGTCTTTAATGCCCCTTTAATACAGCTGTCTGTACCCATAGGTTAACTATGTGTGAGGTGAGTTTTTGTACCTGCAAGACATAAATATGATAGCTGATGTGCTTACCTGGGCAGATATACTTGTTAATGCTTTGGTATTATGCTTTATATTCAAAATAAAAGTAAGGGTTTTATCTGTTTATCTATCATTGTAAAATGAGATGTAAATGACATGAGAAGGATTTTCTTTTCTGTATTTTTGTTGTTTCAAATATGATTTTATTTTCAGCTTTGTAGGTCACTGAAACAGCAAATAGGCACATAAAGATATTTTGATTATACTTTTAACATCTGTCTTGCTGTGGTGAACACAATCTTACAATGACACATTATTACACTCCATAAAACCCTCTCTAGTGTCTAGTTCTGCAGGTAGCAGATTGTAGCCTGGTAAAACGCATCTAATGTATTAGCAGTGTTGCTCATAACAAGGGAAAGAAAGGGAAGCAGGGAGTGCTCTTTTGTTTGACTGGGAGTGAGGTCATATGTACACTATCCAGGAATTCAGCAGCAGATGTGAGTGTATCCTGATCTTCCTTGTATATTCTGTTGTAAACAATTCTGTCCAATGGGACTGAGAAAATAAGATATAATAAAGAGTCTAGAGAGAAGGCCAGGCTGTGGTAGAACAGGTGAATGATTGTTTTTGGCATTTATAGCAGTCAACACTATGGGGTAGATTTTTCATACCCCGGGCGGACATGATTCGCTATAGCATATCATGTCCGTCCTGCATTGCTAAATGCCGACATTTAAAGCAGAGAAGTCTTAAAAGCACATGCAAATTAAAGGTTTATGATTCAGATAGAAATTCTAATTTTACTTTGTTTTCATAGTATCCATTTTTTAAAAGCTCTCTGGTGAATGGTGGCAACACACATATGCCTCTTGCCATTAACTCACCAGACATACACATTACTAACAGGTGCATAAAATCCAGAGCATAGCTATGCAATCTCCATAGACAAAGATTGTCAGTACAATGGGTCATACTGAAAAGTTTAGTGACTTTAACACCTTTGGCATGAAATGGAGCGCCAATTGTGAGCCAGACCTTCTCGTCCTAAATCAGTTTATGATCTCACAAATGCTCTTGTGCTGAATGGGCACAAATTACACACAGAAACACACACAGACACCCTCACATCTTGTGGAAAGCCTTTCCAGAAGAGTGGCTGTTGATATAGCCACATAAGGGGGTTGGGCACTCCATATTAGTTTCAATGGTTTTAGAATGGGATGTCAAAGACGCTCATATAGGTGTGATAGTCAGGTGTCCACATACTTTTGGCCATATAGTGTGTGTTTTGGTGTAGTCTCAGTTCTTGGTGCTAATTGGGCGTGACAGGTCTATTGAGGTCCAGCTTCTATTATCAAAGTTGCTTAGTTCTCTTTGTATCCTTTATTAATTAGTAATCCTAAATAACTGAACTCTCTCTCAAATTCTTTAATCAGTTATTTACAATGCAAAGAAACTAATTAATATCACAATTTAAACTGAGGGAAAGTGTCACAAATTCCAAACAAAGCAACTCTGCACAGGGTACTGAGATACATACAAATAAATCCCTGGGAAACGGAGAAATAAATATTTAAAAAAAAAAAAAAAGTAGTTTAACAATACTTGTTTTTACTATTTTAATAAAACTTTTTTATATTTTGAACACTTGCTACCATCCTGTTTGCTTGCCTTCTATCCCTCTGGTTGAGAGGGGAGTTCTTTTCCTGGGTCTTCTTGATAACTGGTGGTTCCTGACTTCCATCTGTATCCAGTGGGCCTTTGCATAAGTCTGGTGGGTGACTGTATTGATCCCATTCTGCCTCTATAGCATCAAGGGAGATGCTACAACTATTGTGAGTACCATTTCATTTTATCACATTGATTACCTGTGTCAAGACAATATTAGGCCATACAGGCACCTGTGTTTCTTTATGTCGTTTTGATACAGACATCATACCAATACCGGAGGTTGGTCCCCTGGGTGACTGTAAGAGATCCCAGACTGTCTCCATAGCACTGATTGAGGTGCTTAAACAAATGTGAGTTCAATCCTTGTACACCTATCAATTTGTATCTGGACCAAACAATATTGGGCCATGTGGCGCATCTGTCTTCTCTTGTCTTTGTAGATGACATTTTAAGCAACTTTCTAATTTACTCTCTTGGTATCTTTACTTGAAATGCAAGAATGTAAGTTTAGATGCGGCCCATTTTTGCTGAACAACCTGGGTTGTTCTTGCTGATTGGTGGATAAATTCATCCACCAATAAAAAAGTGCTGTCCAGAGGACTGAACCAAAAAATGCCTAGATGCCTTTTTTTCAAATAAAGATAGCAAGAGAACAAAGACAAATTGATAATAGGAGTAAATTAGAAAGTTGCTGAAAATTGCATGTTCTATCTGAATCATGAAAGAAGAAAATTTGGGTTCAGTGTCCCTTTAACTAAAAAGTTGCAAACAGAGGACATGTCTGAGCAACAGTCATGATGAGTCACAATACCGGAGGCTGCTAGTTGTATTTGGGTAATCTGCTGAATATCTATGGATGAGGGTACCATCCTCCCTTGAGGGCGAGAAATTTAAAGTCTGAACTGAATTTTGAGTTATTTTTTACCTTTCTTTTCATGTTACTGACTTTCTCTGGTTTGGAATGTTGGCATTTTCGGTGGCCTTGCAAAGGGATCTCACTACCCCCAGTACTCTGGGTTGTGCAGTCATCGAGTGACTGCAAAACTATTTGCCAGCTTTTCCAGTCTGATCTAAACAGTTTCCTTCTGTGACATAACTTACAACTAGACACATTTGTCTATACAATTTTGCATGTGTAGTCTCTTCAACAGTTTAAAATAAAAGACAGTTTACTGAGGAAATAATTAGTAGGATCCTCAACCCTGTACAGCAAATGCCTGATGGGACCTCTATGTTTCTGTTCTGGAGGAACTCAACTTTTTTCTGTCCACAGTGAAGTTGATTTGGTAGACGTTCAACTTACCTATGCAAGTCTTGGAGGTCAATGAGCAATAAGTGCAGCCAAATAGTCCTGGTTTGAGCTTGACATCGGAGTCTGGTTTTCAATATGCCAGTTGGCAGTAAAGGGAAGGAAGAGGAATTTCAATATTTCAGGGATTATCAACTCTCATGGAAGGCTGCTTTCACTCTGATCCTGATTTCATACACTATAAGTTTATTCTTCAGTCATACACTTCTGCCCTTCACTTAGCCAATCAAACCTACTTCTCTTCTCTCATATCTACTTTCCTCAAACCCTAAACAACTTTTCTCCACCTTTAACTCTCTCCTCAACCCACCTGCTCCACAAACCCCTTCTGTCTTTAGTGCGCAAGACCTGGCAGACTACTTTTTAAACAAAACAAGTACTATCCGGAGCAACATCCCAACACCAACCTGCAATATTCCATCAACAGGCCCAGTTACTACCTCTGCCACCCTCTGCATCTTCCATCTTCCATCCAGCTACTGAGAATGAAGTTTCTTCCTTACTATCTTTCTCACTACCTGCCCGCTTGACCCTATCCCTTCCCATCTAATACCCTCCCTATCTTCCACCCTCACTCCTGCTCTTACCCACATCTTCAACCTATCTATCTCTACCGGCTCATTCCCATCTTCTTTCAAACACGCAAAAGTCACTCCCATACTCAAAAAACCTTCCCTCAACCCTAATTCTCCTGAAAGCTACTGCCCCATATCACTGCTTCCACTAACATCAAAACTCCTTGAAAAACTAGTTTACAATTGCCTAACCTACTTCCTGTCCGCCAACTCCTTGCTTGACCCCCTGCAATCCGGATTCCTCCCCAAACACTCAACCTTACCAAGGTTACTAATGATCTTCTCTCTGTTAAAAATATTGGCCACTACTCTATACTCATCTTACTTGACCTCTCAGCTGCCTTTGACACAGTTGACTACCCCCCTCCTCCTACAGACCCTTAGCTCTTTTGACCTCTGTGACACTGCTCTTTCCTGGATTTACTCCTATCTTTCTCACAGGTCCTTTTCTGTGTCATTTGCCGGTGACTCCTCCTCTCCAATGCCTCTGTCTGTTGGAGTACCTCAAGGATCTGTTCTGGGTCTTCTACTCTTCTCCATTTATACTTCTTCGCTGGGTAAACTTATCAACAGTTTTAGTTTCAAATATTACCTCTATGCTGATGACACCCAGATCTACCTCTCCACCCCTGCTCTCTCTCCCTCTGTCCTTTCTCATGTCAGCAACTGCTTATCTGGTATTTCTTCCTGGATGGCCTCTCACCACCTAAAGATTAACATGTCCAAGACTGAGCTGCTTCTTATCCCCCCTCAAGCTCTACGCCGACTTGTGACTTCTCTATCCCTGTTGATGGCATCACCATTTCCTCATCCCCCCAAGTCCACTGCTTTGGAGTTACACTTGACTCAAATCTATCCCATATCCAGCCTCTTTCTACATCCTGCCGCAACCATCTACACAATATTTCCAAGAGTCAACCTTTTCTGAGCACTAGCACCACAAAACAAATAATTCACTCCCTTGTTATTTCCCGACTTGACTACTGCAATAACCTACTTACTGGACTTCCTCTTTCCCGCCTCTCCCCCCTTCAATCCATTCTAAATGCCTCTGTCAGGCTGATCCACCTCTACCATCGCTCTGTATCTGCTGCACCTCTCTGCGAGTCCCTTCATTGGCTCCCCATTCACAGCAGAATTAAATTAAAAATTCTCACCCTTACATACAAAGCTCTCACCAACTTAATTTAAATGCTCTCTGAAGACTTTTCTGTTCAGAGAAGCCTACCACCCAACTCAATAATAAATTAATTTCACTTACAATATTTCCCTCATCTAACTCTGTATTTACATCTTTCTCAATCTTGCAGTCCTCACCTCATTCCTCCTGTATGTGTTTGTAAATTTTGTTCTGTCTACAAGTTTTATATTGTTTTATTTAAATGAATTGTATCCTTGGACAGCGCTGCGGAATATGTTGGCGCTTCATAAATAAAGTATAATAATAATACAAAGTCTGAAAAATCTAGTCCCACAGAGACATATGAGAGGAGAGGCAGAGTTATGGAAGATTCTGTTTCAGGTCAAAATCAGCAATATGGAGCAGCTTTGTGGGTCTACTGTCTACTATCTGCTGAATAGTAATGGCAAAGTTGTCTCCTGTGGATATTTGCAGCTCTGCTATGTTTTTCTGTCCACTCACCCAACGACTAAAACAGGTCGTTTTTTAAATGTCTCATAAGTCTTCTATGTGGGACAAGGTCTTGAGGTCAGTGGAGAGTCTGCCGTGTTTTTGTTGGGATTAAGATCTTGAATTCCTCAAAGAACTGGAGTGAGATAGTTTGTGCACCAAGACTTGGTGAATGCGTTTTCACTCTAACAGGTATACTGTGAGGGTGAAGAGAGGTGTGTGGAACTCAGTATACAGGAATGGAAAACCAAAGCGAAGAAAGTCTTTTCTTGAACAAACTTTACTGAAGAAATGGAAGGCAGCAACAGGTAAATAAATTTGAGGTCAATATCCAACCTGATAAAAATCAAATAAAGTATTTTAAAACGAATACTTAAGCTTTAAGTTTCTCAGAAAGCACAGACTACCCAGCGGGTACTGATGGTGAGGTCACTCTTAAATGCCCAGAACAAGGTAAGCATACATAGGTTTTAAAGTAGAGAAGTACAAGTCTCCCAGCAAGCACAGACTACCCAATGGGTAATGATGGTTAGGTATCTTGTAAAATGTCCAGGAACAAGATAAGCATATGCAGATATCACAGCAGAGATGCTTGGTCACAGTGACAAGGTAGGCACATACAGGTATCCCAGCAGAAGTATTTAGTCTCAACAGTAAGGTAAACATACACAGGTATCCCAGCAGAGGTCTTTGGTCTCAGCAGTAAAGTAAGCATACCCAAGTATCACAGCAGAGGTCTTCGGTCTCAGCAGTAAGTTAAGCATACACAGGTATCAGAGCAGAGGTCTTTGGTCTCAGCAGTAAGATAAGCATACCCATATATCACAGCAGATGTCTTTGGTCTCAACAGTAAGGTAAGCATACACAGGTATCACAGCAGAGGTCTTTGGTCTCAGCAGTAAGGTAAGCATACACAGGTTAATAAACATTTGGAGAGACTAAAGATTAGGGCTTAGTGAGCACTCTTTCCTAGTATAAGAAGTAATTATATAAAAAACAACTTTTAATAATATGTATTAAAAATGAGGATACAACCTCTATATAGTGAATGGAACTTCACCAACCAAAACTATATTAAAATAAAATACATGCATTCACCCACGTTTCCTGGCCGATAGCTGCAGTCGTCAGCATCAGGTGCCAGGGGTGAAAAAATATGAAATACCACTAATAAATTACACAAACTAGTTTCGGCCTAGATAGTGGCCTTTTTCAATGTGAGTGGTAACAAGCTGAAGCCCCAAATGCCACCCCTTTAAATACGGTTCAGAAATCTTCATCCTCCAATCATGGTGCTGTGCTGGACAACGCCCTACATATAGCCTATCTATGTGGTTATAGCTAGTTTATGGGCGTGTATTATTTGTGTGCATCGTGATTAATAGGCAAATGATGACATTGCATACCTAATGGGAGTAACTTATAAACAGAGTCTGAGTGCATTCCCCAATCTGTGTTGTGTGATGTATAATTCCAAGCATGTTAAATAACTCTCTTAGATATATATTCGCACAAGTGAAATAGTTAAAACTGGATTTGCTTTAAAGTGTATTCCCTATGAACTTCTCTCAACTCTCATGCAATGTAGTACATTGCGCACCATCTGATCTAGCTGTATTGTTTACAATTGATATGTGGGCATGTTTAAGTGATGCATATCATCATTGGAAGGGAAGTACTGACATCACAAACAGGGGGTATGAGTAGTTAGATAGACAACTAAGTCCTGTTTATCAAAATATATGCGTCTAAGCATGTCCCAATAATACCTAATAAATATACTCATGTTGATGTAATTCCCCTAATGTGAAAATATTAGCTCCGGATTAGCTCTAACACTAATTTCCTTGTGAACTCTTCCCAATGGGTAGGGTGAAACTCATAGAGTGGGCGTTTCAAGTAAACAAAAACCAAGCAGTAATTGTGTGTTAAACGATCCACAATATGTAAGTAGCCGCATATTCAAGTCACTACGTTATATGTACATATGTGGACCCTTGCCCATTATATGCAGTCATTTCGATCACAATATACATCAACATGCATTCCTAGTCTTATTATCCCTATGAGTGAACTAATAAAAAAATGTGGATTAGCTGTTATGGTGATGTCATTTGTTGGCGGTATTTGGAGTGGATTAATAGTTAGCTATCATATCAAGTAGGTATATGAGCCCTAAGAGCGAATATGATGAAAAACATAAAATTCGGTCCCCACCATATTGCTCATGTATTATAAATGGTCTGATTATACTTGATGTACAAAGCAGATACTGCAACAGATAAAGAGTTTACCTAAATGTGAATATATAAAATATATTGCATCATTTAGTATGATAAAATCCCCCATAGTGTAATGATGTTATTTAACAGTGGTGATGATCTAGTGGCACTTTGTAGTGTATTTCCCAATATATAAGCTGGTTAAACACATACGGCTAGATTTAGAGTTTTGTCGGTAACGACCCGCGTAGCTAACGCTGGCTTTTTTCTGGCCGCACCTTTAAAATAACTCTGGTATTGAGAGTCCACAGAATGGCTGCGTTAGGCTCCAAAAAAGGAGCGTAGAGCATATTTAACGCCACTGCAACTCTCAATACCAGAGTTGCTTACGGAAGCGGCCAGCTTCAAAAACGTGCTCGTGCATGATTCCCCCATAGAAAACAATGGGGCTGTTTGAGCTGAAAAAAAACCTAACACCTGCAAAAAAGCCGCGTTCAGCTCCTAACGCAGCCCCATTGTTTGCTATGGGGAAACACTTCCTACGTCTGCACCTAACACCCTAACATGTACCCCGAGTCTAAACACCCCTAACCTTACACTTATTAACCCCTATTCTGCCGCCCCCGCTATCGCTGACCCCTGCATATTATTATTAACCCCTAATCTGCCGCTCCGTAAACCGCCGCTACTTACATTATCCCTATGTACCCCTAATCTGCTGTCCCTAACACCGCCGACCCCTATATTATATTTATTAACCCCTAATCTGCCGCCCACAACGTCGCCTCCACCTGCCTACACTTATTAACCCCTAATCTGCCGACCGGACCGCACCGCTATTATAATAAAGTTATTGACCCCTAATCCGTCTCACTAACCCTATAATAAATAGTATTAACCCCTAATCTGCCCTCCCTAACATCGCCGACACCTAACTTCAAACATTAACCCCTAATTTGCCGACTGGAGCTCACCGCTATTCTAATAAATGTATTAACCCCTAAAGCTAAGTCTAACCCTAACACTAACACCCCCTAAATTAAATATAATTTAAATCTAACGAAATTAATTAACTCTTTAAAATAAATTATTCCTATTTAAAGCTAAATACTTACCTGTAAAATAAATCCTAATATAGCTACAATATAAATTATAATTATATTATAGCTATTTTAGGATTAATATTTATTTTACAGGTAACTTTGTATTTATTTTAACCAGGTACAATAGCTATTAAATAGTTAAGAACTATTTAATAGCTAAAATAGTTAAAATAATTACAAAATTACCTGTAAAATAAATCCTAACCTAAATTACAATTAAACCTAACACTACACTATCAATAAATTAATTAAATACAATACCTACAATTACCTACAATTAAACCTAACACTACACTATCAATATATTAATTAAATACAATACCTACAAATAACTACAATGAAATAAACTAACTAAAGTACAAAAAATAAAAAAGAACTAAGTTACAAAAAATAAAAAAATATTTACAAACATAAGAAAAATATTACAACAATTTTAAACTAATTACACCTACTCTAAGCCCCCTAATAAAATAACAAAGCCCCCCAAAATAAAAAATGCCCTACCCTATTCTAAATTACAAAAGTTCAAAGCTCTTTTACCTTACCAGCCCTGAACAGGGCCCTTTGCGGGGCATGCCCCAAAGAATTCAGCTCTTTTGCCTGTAAAAAAAAACATACACTACCCCCCCCAACATTACAACCCACCACCCACATACCCCTAATCTAACCCAAAACCCCCCTTAAATAAACCTAACACTAAGCCCCTGAAGATCTTCCTACCTTATCTTCACCTCACCGGGTATCACCGATCGGTCCTGGCTCCAAAATCTTCATCTAAACCCAATCGGGGGCTAGACATCCATCATCCGACGGCTGAAGAAGTCCAGAAGAGGCTACAAAGTCTTCATCCTATCCGGGAAGAAGAGTAGATCCGGACCGGCAACCATCATCTTCCAAGCGGCATCTTCTATTTTCATCCGATGAGGACCGGCTCCATCTTGAAGACCTCCACCGCGGACCCATCTTCTTCCGACGACGACTTCCCGATGAATGACGGTTCCTTTAAGGGACGTCATCCAAGATGGCGTCCCTCGAATTCCGATTGGCTGATAGGATTCTATCAGCCAATCGGAATTAAGGTAGGAAAATTCTGATTGGCTGATGTTAGGGGGTGTTAGTGTTAGGGTTAGACTTAGCTTTAGGGGTTAATACATTTATTAGAATAGCGGCGAGATTCGGTCGGCTGATTAGGGGTTAATAATTGAAGTTAGGTGTCGGCGATGTTAGGGAGGGCAGATTAGGGGTTAATAAATATAATATAGGGGTCGGCGGTGTTAGGGGCAGCAGATTAGGGGTACATAGCTATAATGTAGGTGGCGGCTCTTTGCGGTCGGCAGATTAGGGGTTAATAAGTGTAGGTAGCTGGCGGCGACATTGTGGGGGGCAGATTAGGGGTTAATAAATATAATATAGGGGTCGGCGGTGTTAGGGGCAGCAGATTAGGGGTACATAAGGATAACGTAGGTGGCGGTCGGCAGATTAGGGGTTAAAAAAATTTAATCGAGTGTCGGCGATGTGGGGGGGCCTTGGTTTAGGGGTACATAGGTAGTTTATGGGTGTTAGTGTACTTTAGGGCACAGTAGTTAAGAGCTTTATGAACCGGCGTTAGCCCAGAAAGCTCTTAACTACTGACTTTTTTCTGCGGCTGGAGTTTTGTCGTTAGATTTCTAACGCTCACTTCAGCCAAGACTCTAAATACCGGAGTTAGAAAGATCCCATTGAAAAGATAGGATACGCAATTGACGTAAGGGGATCTGCGGTATGGAAAAGTCGCGGCTGAAAAGTGAGCGTTAGACCCTTTTTTGACTGACTCCAAATACCGGCGGTAGCCTAAAACCAGCGTTAGGAGCCTCTAACGCTGGTTTTCACGGCTACCGCCAAACTCCAAATCTAGGCCATAGTAACCTGTGATCCGGTTATTTCCATAAACCAAATATCATACCATAAAAATAAAAATTGAGTTACACATATGGTGGAAAGTTCCTTCCATGGGTATAAGAATTCATATCACTAATTATCTGATACTTAACATGATTTGGCTAATTTTCATCTACTTAAGATACAACAAATATTTGCAAGATAAATGTGTATATAATCATTCATTAAAGAAAAACCCAAAAATAATTGGCTTCATTCATCCCATGTGGCATGATTGAGTTTAATCTGAATATCCAGTTTGTCTCTTTTTGGGGCAGTATTTCTTCGCACCCTCCACCTCTAATACCAGGTTGCACTTTCTCCAGTCCCCAACATTTAAAGGTTCCTGTGCTACCTCCATGATTAAATAGAAAGTGTCTAGCCACACAAGTAATTTGTTTGCCATTATCCAAGTCATTATGGATATTACTTAGATGTTCCGTCATGCGTTTACCCAATTTTCTAGTGGTCATCCCAACATAAAAATGTTCACATGAGCATGAAATACAGTAAATCACATTAGTGCTTTGGCAATTAATATGTGTGTTTATCCTCCATTTTTTATGAAATCTATCAATCATGAACTCTTTCTTAACCATGTGTTGACACACCTTACAGTTTCCACATGGGACGGAGCCCATATATAACGTTATTTTTTTGGTATTCCTATTAAAGTGACTTTTGGTGAGACGGTCATTGAGATTGGGTGCTCTCCTAAAAGTGAAAGAAAGTTTTTCTGGTAGTAATGATCTTAGTTGTTCACCTCCCAATAAGATATGCCACTATTTTTTAACGATATCTGATAATGTACCACTTTGATGGTTATAAGTGGAGATGAACCAAAGTGTGTTTTGTAGAACTACGTTGTTTGGGTTTTAATAAATCATCTCTGTCCTTTGCAAGGGCCTTATTATATGCCCTAGCTAATGTTTTTTTGGAGTATCCACATAGTAAAAGCCATTGGGCCATATGTATCAAGCTCCGAATTGAGCTTGATGCCCTGTGTTTCTGGTGAGCCTGCAGGCTCGCCAGAAACAGCAGTTATGAAGCTGCGGTCACAAAGACCGCTGCTCCATAACCTGCTCTGAGCAGGCGGACAGACATCGCCGGAAATCAACCCGATCGAGTATGATCGGGTTGATTGACACCCCCTGGCCGCGAGTCTGCAGGGGCGGTGTTGCACCAGCAGCTCTTGTGAGCTGCTGGTGCAATGCTGAATATGGCGAGCGTATTGCTCGCCGTATTCAGCGAGGTCTGTCGGACCTGATCTGCCTTTATTAAATGACATTCTGTTTTAAACCTGAAATGTGGAGCTTGGTCTCATGTTTGAGGGAAAACTGATCGGGGTTGTGAATTGCTGATTGTCTATGCAGGACATTGTCATCTGGTATTAACCTTGGTACACTGTTGGTACCGTAACAATTGGTGGCAAGCGACGGAATGAACCTTATCGCCCAGAAGAGCAACTACACAAGCCAGTAACCTCAGGAAGAGGGGGATTATTACAATACTGACTAAGATGGAAAGAGTACCAGGGACAGAAGGAACCAATGGGCCCAGCATAGCAGACAGAACCCCCGCAGAAGCAAGCTTTGATCGGGCGGTTAAAATAAGACTGGCACATTATGGCCCCAACCCATCTGCGGAAATTATCGACCGGGTCATAGCAGCTGTGGAGGCCAACCTACTTCGCCAAAGCGGCGCTGCAGCAAACCCAGTGGAAAAGAGAAAAGTAAATTTTGCAGCTTTTAAAAACTTCCTGGAAACAGAAGGAGAGATTGATGGGTACCTTGCGGATTTTGAGAGGCAATGTGCACTACACAAGGTACCCGCAGAGGACTGGGTCATGATATTATCCGGAAAATTATCCGGCCGGGCCAGTGAGGCTTTTCGGGCCATTCCAGATGAGGAAGTCGGGGATTATAATACTGTAAAAGAGGCTCTGCTCTCCAGGTATGCGGTTACACCGGAGGCATACCGGGGGCGGTTCAGAGACACTGTTAAATTAGCTGGTGATTCCTACCTTGAGTGGGCATGTAAGGTGCACTGCACAGCAGCTCACTGGATAGCGGGGTGCCAAGCCGTATCTGGGGAAGAGGTGCTGCAGCTATTCCTGTTGGAACATTGCTTCGACAAGTTACCCGCAGGAGTTCGAGAGTGGGTTCGGGACCGTAAACCCTCCACCCTGCATGAAGCGGCTCGCTTGGCAGATGAGTATACGGATGCCCGCAAACTGGACACTGCTACCACTAAGCCCCCTGCTAGAGTGGAGTACAGACCCCCAGTCACCCCAGCAGCTGCCAGTTACCAATCCCCGGCGCACCGCTATACCACACGGCCTCTGGCCACGAACTACCCTCAGAGAGCCCGGTTCAATTCGCGGGGCTACTCACAACCGATTCGGTGCTTTGGATGTAAGCAACTAGGGCACAAAAGACCAGAGTGTCCCCTAAATGCAGCGAACCAAGCACAGTCCTGGAGAAGACCCGCCAGTGGAATCCCACGTAATCCTCAGCCTGCGGCCCGCTACGTAGAGGCGCAAGAATGCTGGGGCATCCTACATGAGGCAGACCTTGTGCAAGCTGCCCACCGGAATAACCGGCAACTGGTTAAAGTGAATGGGAAGGAGGTCAGTGGTTTACGGGATACTGGTGCTACCATGACCTTGATTCGAAAGAACTTGGTGTCTGAGAAACAGCACACTGGAGACACTGTGGCTGTGAGGGTAGCAGGGGGCACTGTGTTCCGCCTACCTGTTGCCAGGGTACATTTGGATTGGGGAGTGGGCGCTAGACCTGTGAATGTGGGGGTCATGAAGGATTTACCAGCTGATGTTCTCCTTGGAAATACCTTGGCCCCCTTGTTTCTGCCTACGCTCCTATGGGTCCCGCAGATGTTAACCCTGTGACTACCCGTGCCCAGATCCGTGCAGCAGAGACTGACCCACCTGCTGCTAAGCCCCAGGACGCTGAGCTCAGTAAATCTCTATCCGCTATTGATATGTGGGAGTCACGTTACAATGCGCTGATGAAGGAGAAGAGCCACGTAGAGGATGAAATGGTCACGTTAAATAATCATGTAACAGTGCTAGCGGGAGAGAAGAGAAGTGCAGAGGAAAAAGCACGTTTAGAACAGGAATCTCTGCTAGACCAGCTGCACCGACAGACTGCAGAAAACACCAGCTTGAGAGTGGGACATGAAACATTAAAGACAAACTTAGTGACACTTGAGGAGAAGCTGACGCTGGCTCATAGTGAGGTGCAGCAATTCAAGGGCACCCTATGTCAGTATGAAGGGATTGTGGATACCTATAAAGAGCAGGTACAGAAAACTCGTAAAGAAGCTGATGGGATTTTGAAGGACTGTTTAACCCTAGTCTGGGCACTGAGGAAGTTGAACCCTTGTTTGTATGGACAGGAAGTCTCTCTCATAACGGGAATACAGATGGATTGTCTTGGCAAACTGACATGCCTACCACCTCCTAGTCCGGTCATCCCCAGGTTGACCCGCCAAAGGGTCAAGCCGGGTCTGCCGGAGTGTTCCACAAGGGGGGAGCTATGTGACAGACCCTTCGGTAAGGACTGAAAGCGTTAACTTTATTTTCTAAATACAAGTTGCTGGCTCCAGCCATAATTTAGTTAGTGATAAGAATTCCATTGTTTAATCACCTCCAGAGTCAGACTGTTGGTGATAAGGACTCCATTGTGTCTTATATTTAACTTGCTATCTGCCTAAGTAAAGTAATGTATTCTATTGTATCATGTAAAAGGGCGTCTTCCCCTTTTATCTAATGTACAAGAGCCTTTCAACCCCCCCATCTGGGGTCAAACCTGTATAAATACTAGGCATCTAGCCTTTAATAAATGACATTCTGTTTTAAACCTGAAATGTGGAGCTTGGTCTCATGTTTGAGGGAAAACTGATCGGGGTTGTGAATTGCTGATTGTCTATGCAGGACATTGTCATCTGGTATTAACCTTGGTACACTGTTGGTACCGTAACACCACATATTTGTAAAAATAATTTATCGTTGAATACAAAAGTTATGGGTTAAAACAAATTTAAGCAGTTTAATTAGAAAATTCTTGGTTTCTAAGCTTATTTCTGTGTTTTTCTCAAGAAAATAAGCTACTGCTTTGCAACCCCATTCTGTTTGAATACTTGTCTCAGGTTACCAGTAACAAGTTTGATATAACAGTTGTATTTTGTATTTTATTTAATATGTGCATGGTATCCCTTGTATGTGAAGGAAGAGCTTCTACAATATACCTAAGTCTCGCATCTACATATCTGCTAGCAGGCTCCGCGAGAGAACCGATCCCAGACACGATTGGTCTCCCAGGTGGACTTTGAATGTCCTTATGGATTTTAGGTAACAGATATAAGGTGGCAACCTTAGGATCTTTGACTTCGATTAATTTAAGTTCTTTTTTGTCAATGCTACCTTCCGCTAAAGCATGTTTGATTAGCTTATTATATTGTTCCAGAAACATTTTAGTTGGATTCCCTAGTAGGCTTTTATCATTTTTGATGTTACTTATTTGTTTATTGGCTTCTACAGTATACATAGGTGTCGGCCATATCACAATATTACCTCCCTTGTCACTATTCTTAATTTGGTCATCTGTCCACTCAGACATTTCCTTAAGAGCATCCATTTCCAATTTCGATGAATTAGTTGTAGGAATATGTTTATAGTGTTTAATGGATAAGATGTCATTGCAGACCAAGTTTAAAAATGTGACAGTATGTGGTAAGATATTTTTAGGTGGAACAAAATGTGATTTTGTGTGCAGAATATTACACCAATTATTATCATTAGTCAAAACATCACCTACTAGTTCCGAATCCCCCAGCAGAGTAACAAGGTCCTCTAATGCTGTTAAATCAGCTTGATTGAGTGAACCTATGTCTGCACTATTAGAGAAATATTTCTTAAGTAACATTTTTCTGGCAAATAAATGAGTATCTTTAATGGCTTCAAACTTAGGCCTAGATTTGGAGTTCGGCGGTAAAAGGGCTGTTAACGCTCCGCGGGCTTTTTTCTGGCCGCACCATAAAATTAACTCTGGTATCGAGAGTTCAAACAAATGCTGCGTTAGGCTCCAAAAAAGGAGCGTAGAGCATTTTTACCGCAAATGCAACTCTCGATACCAGAGTTGCTTACGGACGCGGCCGGCCTCAAAAACGTGCTCGTGCACGATTCCCCCATAGGAAACAATGGGGCTGTTTGAGCTGAAAAAAAACCTAACACCTGCAAAAAAGCAGCGTTCAGCTCCTAACGCAGCCCCATTGTTTCCTATGGGGAAACACTTCCTACGTCTGCACCTAACACTCTAACATGTACCCCGAGTCTAAACACCCCTAACCTTACACTTATTAACCCCTAATCTGCCGACCCCGCTATCGCTGACCCCTGCATATTTTTTTAACCCCTAATCTGCCGCTCCGTAAACCGCCGCAACCTACGTTATCCCTATGTACCCCTAATCTGCTGCCCTAACATCGCCGACCCCTATATTATATTTATTAACCCCTAATCTGCCCCCCTCAACGTCGCCGACACCTGCCTACACTTATTAACCCCTAATCTGCCGAGCGGACCTGAGCGCTACTATAATAAAGTTATTAACCCCTAATCCGCCTCACTAACCCTATCATAAATAGTATTAACCCCTAATCTGCCCTCCCTAACATCGCCGACACCTACCTTCAATTATTAACCCCTAATCTTCCGATCGGAGCTCACCGCTATTCTAATAAATGGATTAACCCCTAAAGCTAAGTCTAACCCTAACACTAACACCCCCCTAACTTAAATATAATTTTTATCTAACGAAATAAATTAACTCTTATTAAATAAATGATTCCTATTTAAAGCTAAATACTTACCTGTAAAATAAACCCTAATATAGCTACAATATAAATTATAATTATATTATAGCTATTTTAGGATTAATATTTATTTTACAGGCAACTTTGTAATTATTTTAACCAGGTACAATAGCTATTAAATAGTTAAGAACTATTTAATAGTTACCTAGTTAAAATAATAACAAAATTACCTGTAAAATAAATCCTAACCTAAGATATAATTAAACCTAACACTACCCTATCAATAAAATAATTAAATAAACTACCTACAATTACCTACAATTAACCTAACACTACACTATCAATAAATTAATTAAACACAATTCCTACAAATAACTACAATTACATAAACTAGCTAAAGTACAAAAAATAAAAAAGAACTAAGTTACAGAAAATAAAAAAATATTTACAAACATAAGAAAAATATTACAACAATTTTAAACTAATTACACCTACTCTAAGCCCCCTAATAAAATAACAAAGCCCCCCAAAATAAAAAATTCCCTACCCTATTCTAAATTAAAAAAGTTACAAGCTCTTTTACCTTACCAGCCCTGAACAGGGCCCTTTGCGGGGCATGCCCCAAGAAGTTCAGCTCTTTTGCCTGTAAAAAAAAACATACAATACCCCCCCCCCAACATTACAACCCACCACCCACATACCCCTAATCTAACCCAAACCCCCCTTAAATAAACCTAACACTAATCCCCTGAAGATCTTCCTACCTTGTCTTCACCATCCAGGTATCACCGATCCGTCCTGGCTCCAAGATCTTCATCCAACCCAAGCGGGGGTTGGCGATCCATAATCCGGTGCTGAAGAGGTCCAGAAGAGGCTCCAAAGTCTTCCTCCTATCCGGCAAGAAGAGGACATCCGGACCGGCAAACATCTTCTCCAAGCGGCATCTTCGATCTTCTTCCATCCGGAGCGAAGCGGCAGGATCCTGAAGACCTCCAGCGCGGAACATCCATCCGGACCGACGACTGAACGACGAATGACTGTTCCTTTAAGGGACGTCATCCAAGATGGCGTCCCTCGAATTCCGATTGGCTGATAGGATTCTATCAGCCAATCGGAATTAAGGTAGGAATTTTCTGATTGGCTGATGGAATCAGCCAATCAGAATCAAGTTCAATCCGATTGGCTGATCCAATCAGCCAATCAGATTGAGCTCGCATTCTATTGGCTGTTCCGATCAGCCAATAGAATGCGAGCTCAATCTGATTGGCTGATTGGATCGGCCAATCGGATTGAACTAGATTCTGATTGGCTGATTCCATCAGCCAATCAGAAAATTCCTACCTTAATTCTGATTGGCTGATAGAATCCTATCAGCCAATCGGAATTCGAGGGACGCCATCTTGGATGACGTCCCTTAAAGGAACAGTCATTCGTCGTTCAGTCGTCGGTCCGGATGGATGTTCCGCGCTGGAGGTCTTCAGGATCCTGCCGCTTCGCTCCGGATGGAAGAAGATCGAAGATGCCGCTTGGAGAAGATGTTTGCCGGTCCGGATGTCCTCTTCTTGCCGGATAGGAGGAAGACTTTGGAGCCTCTTCTGGACCTCTTCAGCACCGGATTATGGATCGCCAACCCCCGCTTGGGTTGGATGAAGATCTTGGAGCCAGGACGGATCGGTGATACCTGGATGGTGAAGACAAGGTAGGAAGATCTTCAGGGGATTAGTGTTAGGTTTATTTAAGGGGGGGTTGGGTTAGATTAGGGGTATGTGGGTGGTGGGTTGTAATGTTGGGGGGGGGGTATTGTATGTTTTTTTTTACAGGCAAAAGAGCTGAACTTCTTGGGGCATGCCCCGCAAAGGGCCCTGTTCAGGGCTGGTAAGGTAAAAGAGCTTGTAACTTTTTTAATTTAGAATAGGGTAGGGAATTTTTTATTTTGGGGGGCTTTGTTATTTTATTAGGGGGCTTAGAGTAGGTGTAATTAGTTTAAAATTGTTGTAATATTTTTCTTATGTTTGTAAATATTTTTTTATTTTCTGTAACTTAGTTCTTTTTTATTTTTTGTACTTTAGCTAGTTTATGTAATTGTAGTTATTTGTAGGAATTGTGTTTAATTAATTTATTGATAGTGTAGTGTTAGGTTAATTGTAGGTAATTGTAGGTAGTTTATTTAATTATTTTATTGATAGGGTAGTGTTAGGTTTAATTATATCTTAGGTTAGGATTTATTTTACAGGTAAATTTGTTATTATTTTAACTAGGTAACTATTAAATAGTTCTTAACTATTTAATAGCTATTGTACCTGGTTAAAATAATTACAAAGTTGCCTGTAAAATAAATATTAATCCTAAAATAGCTATAATATAATTATAATTTATATTGTAGCTATATTAGGATTTATTTTACAGGTAAGTATTTAGCTTTAAATAGGAATCATTTATTTAATAAGAGTTAATTTATTTCGTTAGATGTAAATTATATTTAAGTTAGGGGGGTGTTAGTGTTAGGGTTAGACTTAGCTTTAGGGGTTAATACATTTATTAGAGTAGCGGTGAGCTCCGATCGGAAGATTAGGGGTTAATAATTGAAGGTAGATGTTGGCGATGTTAGGGAGGGCAGATTAGGGGTTAATACTATTTATGATAGGGTTAGTGAGGCGGGTTAGGGGTTAATAACTTTATTATAGTAGCGCTCAGGTCCGCTCGGCAGATTAGGGGTTAATAAGTGTAGGCAGGTGTCGGCGACGTTGTGGGGGGCAGATTAGGGGTTAATAAATATAATATAGGGGTCGGCGGTGTTAGGGGTAGCAGATTAGGGGTACATAGGGATAACGTAGGTGGCGGCGCTTTGCGGTCGGAAGATTAGGGGTTAATTATTTTAAGTAGCTGGCGGCGATGTTGTGGGGGGCAGGTTAGGGGTTAATAAATATAATACAGGGGTCGGCGGGGTTAGGGGCAGCAGATTAGGGGTACATAAGTATAACGTAGGTGGCGGTCGGCAGATTAGGGGTTAAAAATTTTAATTGAGTGGCGGCGATGTGGGGGGAGCTCGGTTTAGGGGTACATAGGTAGTTGATGGGTGTTAGTGTACTTTAGGGTACAGTAGTTAAGAGCTTTATGAACCGGCGTTAGCCAGAAAGCTCTTAACTCCTGCTATTTTCAGGCGGCTGGAATCTTGTCGTTAGAGCTCTAACGCTCACTTCAGAAACGACTCTAAATACCGGCGTTAGAAAGATCCCATTGAAAATATAGGATACGCAAATGGCGTAGGGGGATCTGCGGTATGGAAAAGTCGCGGCTGAAAAGTGAGCGTTAGACCCTTTAATCACTGACTCCAAATACCAGCGGGCGGCCAAAACCAGCGTTAGGAGCCTCTAACGCTGGTTTTGACGGCTACCGCCGAACTCCAAATCTAGGCCTTATTAATTTGGTTAGTGGGTACAAATGACAGACCCTTGAGGAGCACTGAGATATGTGTACTAGTGAGTATTTTATCTGATACATTAATGATGTTTAAACCAGACATGTACTGGGTTCTCATACTGAATCGGACTTGGCATCTTGTGCAAGGTTTGCTTGCCCCTTCCCCTCTCCGAGTTTTACTCCTAAAGGGACACAATCTTTGTTAATGTGTGGTTTGATTCTATTGCTCAGTATAGGTTTAGGTGTTCTTTCTGATCGTTCACCTTCTGAATATTCAGTGTCTGTTGTGTCACATTCAAAAGTATCTGAGTCTAAATTGGTCATTTGTTTGTGACTCCATGTATAAACTGTGCCTTTAGCATAGTCAGAAAGATCCCTATTAATTTTTTTCTCTTTTTAGCAAATTTAGCAAATGTTTCCACTTCACCTTTTATTTTGTTATATGACTTTTGAAAGTCCTCTTTGGTTTCAAATTGTTTCAAGTCATTACTGATTTGTGTTATCTCCCCAGCAATTTCAATTAATTTATCTAATTTATGCTCCACTAAATACCCTATCAGTTTAAGGGAACATTCAGTGAGAGAGCCCTCCCATTTTGTTTTTAGTTCTGTTTTTAAGAACACAGGTATCACAGCAGAGGTCTTTAGTCTCAGCAGTAAGGTAAGCATACACAGGTATCACAGCAGAGGTCTTTAGTCTCAGCAGTAAGGTAAGCATACACAGGTATCACAGCAGAGGATACTTTGCTTCAGAAGCAGGTACATTCAGGTATGCCAGAAGTCGGGAGCAGGAACCAGCAAACAAGGACTGTCTAAGGCAATGACTGAGTACAGAGTGATGTACTGAGCAGCCTTATATAGGGACTCCTACACCTGCGCCTTCCAGGTGGGAGTCCTTGCAATCAGAGACTGGCCCTTTAATTCTAGGCAGTGTGCGGCTGTGCGCACCTAGAGAGCAGCAGCCATAGCTGCCAGTCAGACTGGTTTCGGTGTCTCTGCACGTGGGACGCTGGGACGGACCACCTGGGACCCTGCATTCGCTGCGGCAAGCAGCTAGGACTGGGGTAAGGACCCTGACATATACACAATAAGTGTATATCATTAAGGTCTTATATTTGTTCTAATCTGTGAAGATAAAATATTGTTTGTGCTTATTCAGCTGTATTTAGTACAGCAGCCAACAGTGTATGATGATTTGTTGATCTGGGGTGTAGTTTGAGTTGCTAGTTAAAGGGACAGTAAAGTCATAATTAGACATGCATGATTTAGACAGAGCATACAATTTTAAGCAACTTTCTAATTTACTACTATTATTTAATTTGCTTCCTTCTCTTGCTATCTTTTGCTGAATTGTTTATCAAGGTAAACTCAGAAGCAGCAAAGAACCTAGGTTCTAGCTGCTGATACCGATTGTCATTGGTTCCCCCATGTATTCAGTTAGAAACCAGCAGTTCATTGCTGCTCCTTCAACAAATGATGCCAAAATAATGAAGACAATTTAATAATAGAAGTAAACTGGAAAGTTGTTAAAAATTGTATTTTCTACCTACAGTAAATCATGAAAGTAAAATGTTGGGTTTTATGTCCCTTTAACTATGTTTCTGTGATAATGGGTGCATATGATAAGTTAGCCTAGTGCAGTTAAGTCAAGTATACATTTAAAGCTGGAGAGGCAATGACTCTGGTTAAATGCTGGTCTGAGTAATCATAGTTATAAGGTACCCTAATAGCATTTTTCTGACATATGTTATATAATTCAATTGACTAGGTACTACCTATGATTATATGCAGCCATGTTTTTTAATTTATGTATGCAGACACCTCACTAACCTCACCCAGCCACTCTTAAACTTTATGTTCTTTTTTAGACAAATATCCCTGTACTATAGGTACAAAGAGATTACCTTATGCTACAAATGTACTTGGCATGATGCTTGATATAACTTATTCTATACCATTCAGATGAGCATCTGGATTTTATTACTCCTTCCCCTTGAATACAATTACTTCATGAGAAGATTTTATTTATGGCCCAAAAGTGGCCCCTACATCAGAACAAGACTGATTTACATTCATGGTTTTGTGACTATGAATCCTATTTAATTCTGCCCTCTATGATCCCAGTTATAAGCCATCTAAATTGCACTCTTTGTTTTAAGACCGTTTATGTATTATTGGGTTGGGTAACATCTGTGGGTTTGCACAGTCATTATTTTCTAAATTACATATGTTCAGGGTTGTTCATCTTCATTCATACCATGCTGACTGTTATCCTTTTTTAATAGGTTATCTAACATATTAACTTATGACTACAAGAGTTATGCTTCTATATGCCATTGTATTATATTTGATATTGTTTATCTTATCATACTAGAAAGGTGTCTGATTCTTACGTTTATGGCCCACATTTATTAAACCTTCATCAAGTTAAAGGCAACCACAGTGAACTGATCATCGTCACATCGAGTGCTACTAATATCAGTCCGATACATTCATTTATAAAAAAAAGAAAAAAATGAATCTCATTGCGTCAATTCAGACATTAGAGTAGAGGTGGTGGGGGGATGGAGTTAAGTAATGACAGATATAGTCCCTTTATTTGTATATAAATACATATATTTGGTATATATATATATTATAATGAATATAGTCAACTGGGATCAGTTATCTGTTGTGGGATCTCAGAGAACAGAACTAAACAACTAGAAAGACTAATTGTATGAGGAATACAATAGAATTCACAGCAGAGATTGCCACAGATTGTATATCATATAAACTCCAAATAATGGATTCAGATAGATTTTATATTATATTGTTTTTTTTAAAAAGTTCCATAACATTCATACCTTATAATCTTTATTAAAGCTTTATTAAAGCGACTAGGAACCAACATTCACACAGTGGTAGCGGTTAGAAAATTAAAAACACTTAAACCCAATCATGCATATTTGTTGTGCATAGATATATAGATCAACATGGGCATACTTAGAATTGTATATAACATAAGCTAAGCCCTTACAATCCGAGGGCTAATTTAACTTTTAACTATTAGTCTAAAGTAAGCACCATGATTGACCCGCTATTAGCAAAATAATTTTTTGTATAATTTTTGCACAAGGGTAAGCAGTTAAAAACGGCAGACAGGAGAGACAAAGCTGCTCCTGCTGGACCCCTGACGCGCGTTTCACAGAACGCTTCCTCAGAGGGGGTGCGGGCCGCCGATACCCGACGTGATTTATATATCTGTTGAGCCCACCTTCCTAGCATCATAGGTTGCCCATTATAGAAGATAGGTATCTGATTGGTTCATGAATCTGTCAGTCAGACCTATTTGCTCTGACATGGGTTGTCTTGCCGCGCAACTGGAGGGCGTAAGTCATAGGGCGTGTTTCCAACAACGGTAAAGCCAGTCACAATTGGTATACTGGGGGTGTGTGAGAACTACTCTGTGATGATAGGACGATCACAGAGTAGTGTAAACAAAAGATACGGATCTTGTGTCACATTCACTTATAAAGCTACAAATGATCTTATTGAAACATCGAACATACAGATTAATCTAAGCATCAATATAATTTTAGGTGGAGTAGAAGAGATGATCTAAACTATCTTGGGTGAAAAACTTGTTAAAACCCTATTACATGAATGTGCCGTATGAGCACTATTGGTGCATTATAGTATAGGAATATTAATGAGAAGCAATTGTATGAAGAGGAGAAAAAACGGCATGATGCAGAAAAGTGCATGATTAGCACTGCTAATACATACGATGAAACTGATATATACATTTGTATGCATATTATGAAATATCTGTAAATTCGTAAATAAAGTGCTTTTAACAAGGTTAGAGTATATTATGAAATTATAATCTGTATAACATATAGATGGAATTTTTACAGACAAGAAAATAAATTATTCGCAACAAATATAGAGAATATTCAAGAAGATATTATGTCATATACATTGATACTGATCAATGCTGTTTGCATATTTTTACCGAATGAGAAGTCAGCATTGCAGGATACTCCTAAGTAGAAACATATATTCTCTTTATAGATACTTACTTTAATTTTTTACAATGAACTGACCTCATAAAGTAATTTGAATATTGGTTGAATTCTATTTAAGATGTTAAATGTTGCGAATTTGCAAACAATTTGTATTGTTGGGAAAGAAAATGCACTTCTGAACTACAAAAATAATGATGTGAAGTTTTTTACTATGGAATCATTGATCATAGAAGGCCAGGTGCATGGTTGTATATAAAGCCTGGGGATCATTATAATCTATGTTAAAGAATGCTGCTTGTAAATTAAACTATAAGGGTGAATAATGAAGTTGTGATAATAGTATTAATAAAGGTTTGGTGATGTTGAAGATCAAAAATCCAAAAGGATAACAAGTGAATGAAGGTGAAAAATAAAATTCAAAATAAAATTCAAGAAAAAATAAGTAACTATCTAGTTACTTTTTAGTGATGTCCTAGTATTGAAAATAAATATTTTATAGTAGGATTCAATCACCTGTTATCTTACTAGTTAGTGACATGTGAGTAGAAATTACTCAAATATGTAATAATTGAGTGAGAAAAAGAGAGAGCACAATTAAGTGAATGTCTAAAATTGTGAAGTGATGCAATATTTGTCATAGCAGACTTTGCCCAGATTATACCCTGTTTATATTAACAGCAATATATACAATGCCTGGTAATGTAACAATGTTGTACCGCTTTCCATTAGTTTTGAGTAAAGGATGGTTTAATTGTATAAGTCAGAAGTGAAGTTTATAAGTATACAAAATAATTATTGAAATCATTCATACCATATGGTTTAAGAGCATTTAGGGAATAAATCCACTTGCATTCAAGTTTTAATAAGGATTTTTCAATATTTCCACCTCTTATACCGAGAGATGCTTTCTGAATCACTGTGTATTTTACATCTTTAGGTGAGCCATTATGATGTAACAAAAAATGTTTTGCAACTGAGGTAATTTTCTTGCCTTTATCTTTGTCTCTCTGAGCATATTTGATGTTGTAAACATGTTCTAGAATGCGTGTCTTGACCTCCCTTGTGGTCATGCCAACATAGGCCATCTGGCATGAGCAGTACAATACATAAACTACTCCTATAGTTTTGCATGAGAAGCGTGCTTGGAGTTTGTATAATCTCCCTGTTTTGTCAGTTATTGTTTTTGTTTTCAATACATATTTGCAAGCTGAACATGTACCGCAAGGGTACATGCCTGGATCTGTATCTTTTCTCTTGGCAGATCTTACAAAATGGCTAGATACCAGTTTGTCTCTTATATTGTTGGGTCTCTTGTATCCTATGGATACTCTTTCTCCTATTGCTGACTTTAGGATGTCATCATTTTGCAATATACTCCAGTGGTCATTAATAATTTTGATGATGTGTGGCATTTGGGGGTTATATGTTGTTATCAGCCTTGGACAGGATTCTCTACCAGTTTTCACCTTAGGAATTAATAATTCTTCTCTTCTTTTTCTTAGTGCCTTGTACTTTGCTCTTTTTATGGATTTATTGCTGTATCCTCTTGCACTTAGTCTCTGTGTTAGAGCTATGCTTTCTGACAAATAAATCTCAGTGCTGGTACAATTGCGGCGAAGTCTTAAGAATTCACCATAAGGTATAGCTTTTAAAGTGCTTGGTGAATGGGCACTAGCGTGGTGTAGGAGAGTGTTGGTTGCTGTTTCTTTTCTGTATATTGTGGTATTAATGAATCCTTCATTGTTTTTAAATATCTTTAGGTCCAAGAAACATATTTCTTGCTGGTTTGCTTCATGAGTTAATTTTATGTTAAGATCATTCACATTAATTTCTTTCATGAAGGCTTGTAATTTCTCATATGATCCCTCCCAAATGAAAAAAACATCATCTATATATCTCAACCACATAGGGATGTGTTGAGTATATGTGTTAAGATGATCTGAAAATATATAGAATGATTCCCAATAGCCAAGAAATAGGTTCGCATATGTTGGCGCACAGGCTGTACCCATGGCGGTACCTTGTGTTTGTAAGAAATATCTGTCATTAAAAGTAAAGAAGTTATGAGTTAGGACAAACTCTAGAAGTTGTATTATGAACTCATTATGTTTATCATTATCATTATTATTAAGATATATATAATATATATAATAATAATAATGATAATGATAAACATAATGAGTTCATAATACAACTTCTAGAGTTTGTCCTAACTCATAACTTCTTTACTTTTAATGACAGATATTTCTTACAAACACAAGGTACCGCCATGGGTACAGCCTGTGCGCCAACATATGCGAACCTATTTCTTGGCTATTGGGAATCATTCTATATATTTTCAGATCATCTTAACACATATACTCAACACATCCCTATGTGGTTGAGATATATAGATGATGTTTTTTTCATTTGGGAGGGATCATATGAGAAATTACAAGCCTTCATGAAGGAAATTAATGTGAATGATCTTAACATAAAATTAACTCATGAAGCAAACCAGCAAGAAATATGTTTCTTGGACCTAAAGATATTTAAAAACAATGAAGGATTCATTAATACCACAATATACAGAAAAGAAACAGCAACCAACACTCTCCTACACCACGCTAGTGCCCATTCACCAAGCACTTTAAAAGCTATACCTTATGGTGAATTCTTAAGACTTCGCCGCAATTGTATCTGCACTGAGATTTATTTGTCAGAAAGCATAGCTCTAACACAGAGACTAAGTGCAAGAGGATACAGCAATAAATCCATAAAAAGAGCAAAGTACAAGGCACTAAGAAAAAGAAGAGAAGAATTATTAATTCCTAAGGTGAAAACTGGTAGAGAATCCTGTCCAAGGCTGATAACAACATATAACCCCCAAATGCCACACATCATCAAAATTATTAATGACCACTGGAGTATATTGCAAAATGATGACATCCTAAAGTCAGCATAGGATACAAGAGACCCAACAATATAAGAGACAAACTGGTATCTAGCCATTTTGTAAGATCTGCCAAGAGAAAAGATACAGATCCAGGCATGTACCCTTGCGGTACATGTTCAGCTTGCAAATATGTATTGAAAACAAAAACAATAACTGACAAAACAGGGAGATTATACAAACTCCAAGCACGCTTCTCATGCAAAACTATAGGAGTAGTTTATGTATTGTACTGCTCATGCCAGATGGCCTATGTTGGCATGACCACAAGGGAGGTCAAGACACGCATTCTAGAACATGTTTACAACATCAAATATGCTCAGAGAGACAAAGATAAAGGCAAGAAAATTACCTCAGTTGCAAAACATTTTTTGTTACATCATAATGGCTCACCTAAAGATGTAAAATACACAGTGATTCAGAAAGCATCTCTCGGTATAAGAGGTGGAAATATTGAAAAATCCTTATTAAAACTTGAATGCAAGTGGATTTATTCCCTAAATGCTGTTAAACCATATGGTATGAATGATTTCAATAATTATTTTGTATACTTATAAACTTCACTTCTGACTTATACAATTAAACCATCCTTTACTCAAAACTAATGGAAAGCGGTACAACATTGTTACATTACCAGGCATTGTATATATTGCTGTTAATATAAACAGGGTATAATCTGGGCAAAGTCTGCTATGACAAATATTGCATCACTTCACAATTTTAGACATTCACTTAATTGTGCTCTCTCTTTTTCTCACTCAATTATTACATATTTGAGTAATTTCTACTCACATGTCACTAACTAGTAAGATAACAGGTGATTGAATCCTACTATAAAATATTTATTTTCAATACTAGCACATCACTAAAAAGTAACTAGATAGTTACTTATTTTTTCTTGAATTTTATTTTGAATTTTATTTTTCACCTTCATTCACTTGTTATCCTTTTGGATTTTTGATCTTCAACATCACCAAACCTTTATTAATACTATTATCACAACTTCATTATTCACTCTTATAGTTTAATTTACAAGCAGCATTCTTTAACATAGATTATAATGATCCCCAGGCTTTATATACAACCATGCACCTGGCCTTCTATGATCAATGATTCCATAGTAAAAAACTTCACATCATTATTTTTGTAGTTCAGAAGTGCATTTTCTTTCCCAACAATACAAATTGTTTGCAAATTCGCAACATTTAACATCTTAAATAGAATTCAACCAATATTCAAATTACTTTATGAGGTCAGTTCATTGTAAAAAATTAAAGTAAGTATCTATAAAGAGAATATATATTTCTACTTAGGAGTATCCTGCAATGCTGACTTCTCATTCGGTAAAAATATGCAAACAGCATTGATCAGTATCAATGTATATGACATAATATCTTCTTGAATATTCTCTATATTTGTTGCGAATAATTTATTTTCTTGTCTGTAAAAATTCCATCTATATGTTATACAGATTATAATTTCATAATATACTCTAACCTTGTTAAAAGCACTTTATTTACGAATTTACAGATATTTCATAATATGCATACAAATGTATATATCAGTTTCATCGTATGTATTAGCAGTGCTAATCATGCACTTTTCTGCATCATGCCGTTTTTTCTCCTCTTCATACAATTGCTTCTCATTAATATTCCTATACTATAATGCACCAATAGTGCTCATACGGCACATTCATGTAATAGGGTTTTAACAAGTTTTTCACCCAAGATAGTTTAGATCATCTCTTATACTCCACCTAAAATTATATTGATGCTTAGATTAATCTGTATGTTCGATGTTTCAATATGATCATTTGTAGCTTTATAAGTGAATGTGACACAAGATCCGTATCTTTTGTTTACACTAATCTGTGATCGTCCTATCATCACAGAGTAGTTCTCACACACCCCCAGTATACCAATTGTGACTGGCTTTACCGTTGTTGGAAACACGCCCTATGACTTACGCCCTCCAGTTGCGCGGCAAGACAACCCATGTCAGAGCAAATAGGTCTGACTGACAGATTCATGAACTAATCAGATACCTATCTTCTATAATGGGCAACCTATGATGCTAGGAAGGTGGGCTCAACAGATATATAAATCACGTCGGGTAGCGGCGGCCCGCACCCCCTCTGAGGAAGCGTTCTGTGAAACGCGCGTCAGTGGTCCAGCAGGAGCAGCTTTGTCTCTCCTGTCTGCCGTTTTTAACTGCTTACCCTTGTGCAAAAATTATACAAAAAATTCTTTTGCTAATAGCGGGTCAATCATGGTGCTTACTTTAGACTAATAGTTAAAAGTTAAATTAGCCCTCGGATTGTAAGGGCTTAGCTTATGTTATATACAATTCTAAGTATGCCCATGTTGATCTATATATCTATGCACAACAAATATGCATGATTGGGTTTAAGTGTTTTTAATTTTCTAACCGCTACCACTGTGTGAATGTTGGTTCCTAGTCGCTTTAATAAAGATTATAAGGTATGAATGTTATGGAACTTTTTAAAAAAAACAATATAATATAAAATCTATCTGAATCCATTATTTGGAGTTTATATGATATACAATCTGTGGCAATCTCTGCTGTGAATTCTATTGTATTCCTCATACAATTAGTCTTTCTAGTTGTTTAGTCAATTCAGACATGATGACAGGTGAACGATTGATAACTTAGGAGATAATGTAGATGTGAATATGTTAATTTATCAAACCCTCATCTTACTTGAAGCAATATAAGCATTCTCGCGGGAAAGTTGTACCAGCATGCAGTGCAACATATATATAAAAAAAAGTCTGTTATCATAATCATTCTGTTTTGTGTGACATAACCAAATCGCCTCTTCTGCTGAATTTGTTGTGACCAAAAGTCAAAGAAGTGTGCAATTTTTGTACCAACAGAGGGATAGATTACGAGTGGTTTGCTAACTTTGGCGCGCAGGTTTATTGTGGGTGTTTGCCCCCATCAGAAGTAGCACGCGTATTACAAGTTGAAAGTAAACTTCTTCTATTAACAAATTTGCTTCCATCCCATGATATTCTTTGCTGAAGAGATACATAGGTAGGCATCTAGAGGACTACATGGCAGGCAATAGTGCTGCTCTCTAGTTCTCTTGTGAAGAGATAACATACTTGTGAAACTGCTGCCATTTAGTGTTTCAGGATTGGGACAGCTCCTAAGCATATCTCCCTGCTTTTCAAAAAAAGATACCAATAGAATGAAGAACATTTTATAATAGAAGTAAATTAGAAAGTTGTTTAAAATTGCATGCTCTGAATTGTGAAAGAAAAATGTTGGGTTTCATATCCCTATTAGTATTCAGTAATTAGATGTAGAACTTTGCATTATGATAAGGGGCAAAATTGTTTGAGTGAGATAAGTTTTTTGTTTTTTTAATATTTATTTCACATAATATGCCTGACAGGCATGAAGAATGCAGTCATGTATTTTTTCCTGCAACAATGTATATGCTTAGTCAAGTGCAATGTATGCAACAACATATGCCTGTTACTTATACTGCAAATTTGTATAGCAGGTGCCTGTAATTCAAGCAGGTGTGCCAATACATTGCATGTGTGTGTTTGTTTTGTACACTTTTACCTTGCTATGTTTTAAAGCAATCTTGAGCAGAATTGCATGAGGGAGTGTGTGTTTAAAGCTGGTTTTAGCAACAAAAAGACAAGGCACTGCAAACCTCATTAATAGACCATTACCTAGACTGCCCTACTTAGTGTTGCCACCTCGGCCATGTTTAACTGGACACTTATAAGTTACACATGCTGTAGGGTGTGCAGAGGGGATCATGAATTGCACCCCAGGACAGCACACACATAGTGATCCTGGACAGCACTATCCATGTTCCTCCCTGCACACCCTGCAGTATGTGTAACCTATAAGTGTCCTGGAAAACATGGGGGAGGTGGCAACCCTAGCTACTGCAGATATAACACTGTCTGGTAAGGATTTGTGAGAAACAAATTTTATGTAATTTCACTTACAGACTTATAGGGTTACCAAGTGTCGAGTAGTTAACTGGACAGTCCGGTATTTTAGCAGGCTATTCAGTTCTATTCTATCATATGTGTTTCAGGCAGCCATGGCTGTGTGTGTGCTCCTGGCAGTCAAGGGTGTCAAATCACTACTGTGTATGTCTGTTCCTGGCAACCAAGGGGATACAATGACACCTCAGTTGTGAAAAATGTACATGGTGGTATAGAGGTTGGAAATTTTGGGTGGAAATTGTCTGACCCCCCTACCACCCGTGTCAGATCACCTATTTGTTGTCTGATATTTTTATGCAGCACAGCAGGCGACCTTATTTACAGTGCAGAGTTTTTTAATCACCCTGTTTACTCACCATAAATTATTAAAACTATGTTGTGTTCTACCTGCAGGTTTTCGTTAGCAAACATGTTGTTTGTGTTCTTGAACCCTGCAGCTGCCTGGGTGAAACTGTGCACATGAGCTGGAAACCACATTCTTGATTGTCCTTTACATTTTTATATATCAGTAGGCAGCAGGGCCACTCTTAAAGGGACATGGAACCCAACATTTTTCTTTCATGATTCAGATAGAGAATATAATTTAAAAAAAGTTTCCAATTTACTTCTTTTATCAACTTTGCTCTGTTTTGTTGTTATTCTTTGTTGAAGAGATGTCTAGATAGGTAGCGTGCACGTGTTAAGCACTACATGAAAGGAAATAGTGCTGCCCTCTAGTGCTCTTGCTAATGTATAACATTGTTGCAAAACTGCTGCCATATAGTAACAGACATGTGCATACTCCTAAACTTACCTTCCTGCTTTTCAATAAAGGATAACAAAAAACAAAGAGAACTTGATAATAGAAATCAATTTGAAAGTTGTTTAAGATTGTATGCTCTGTCTGAATCATAAAAATAAATAAATTGGGTTTTATGTCCCTTTAACATTTGCAGGGCCTGCGCAAGACAAATTTGTGGACCCCCACAGCCCAGCCCCGTTATTCCCCTGTGTTCCTGTAAAGCCCACAGCTGTGTTAACATTTAGTGTGTCCTACATAAAGAATAATACTATATATATATTGCACTCTCATACCATAAACACTTCTTAATATGTTAAATACAGGATCTACTTTGCATCTTCTCCTACTCAGACAGTGCAGGACCCCCAAAGCGTGGGGCCTCGCCCTGCTCAAAAGGCCAGACTGGTAGGTTGGGCCCCTGCTGGCAAATATTCAAGTTTTTATCATAATTTTTATTGATCTCCACATGCTTATAAAGATTTATTCTGCTCACATTTTCAAACATAGCATTTGGACAAACTCTTACTATCTATTAATATAATTTACACACAAAAAAATAATCGTGGGAAGTTTTATGCAAAATCTAAGCTTCTCTTAAGAGTCTACATGCTATGCCTATTATACAAAAATCTCCATTAAAACCCTGACTTGTTTACAAAATGGTTACATACTGACATCTGCTGTTCTTATAGTATATTGCATATTCCTGTGGTGATATCAATCAACTGTGTTTACTCTTTTTAAGCCATAATGACAACAGAAACTACCCAAATGACCCTGATCAAAAGTTTACATACCCTGGTGATTTTGGCCTGATAACATGCACACACGTTGACAAAAAGGGGTTTGAATGGCTATTAAAGGTAACCATCCTCACCTGTGATCTGTTTGCTTGTAATTAGTGTGTGTGTATAAAAGGTCAATGAGTTTCTGGACTCCTGACAGACCCCTGCATCTTTCATCCAGTGCTGCACTGATGTTTCTGGATTCTGAGTTATGGGGAAAGCAAAATAATTGTTAAAGGATCTGCGGGAAAAGGTAGTTGAACTGTATAAAACAGGAAAGGGATATAAAAAGATATCCAAGGAATTAAGAATGCAAATCGTCTAAACTATCTATCTATCTATCTATCTATCTATCTATCTATCTATCTATCTATCTATCTAGCTAGCTAGCTAGCTAGTATAATATCTATCATCTATCGATCTACACTAATCATGAGTGAAAGAAAAGTTTTTTGTGTTATCATTCATATTATCTGAAAAATGGCCAAGAAATCATAAATTCTGCCAGGGTATGTAAACTTATGAGCACAACTGTATCTATCTATGTATCTATCTATCTATTTATCATCTATCTATTCATCTATCTATCTACCTATCTAGGATAATATCTATCATCTATCTATCTATCTATCTATCTATCTATCTATCTATCTATCTATCTATCTGTCTATCTATCTATCTATCTATCTAGGATAATATCTATCTATCTATCTATCTATCTATCTATCAATCTATCATCTATCTATCTATCTGTCTATCTAGGATAATATCTATCATCTATCTATCTAAGATAATATCTATCTATCTATCTATCTATCTATCTATCTATCTATCATCTATCTATCTATCTAGGATAATATCTATCATCCATCTATTTATCTATCTATCTAGGATAATATCTAACATCCATCTATCTATCTATCTATCTATCTATCTATCTATCTATCTATCTATCTATTTATCATCTATCGCTCATCTATCTATCTATTATCTATCTATCTATCTATCTATCTATCTATCTATCTATCTATCTATCTAGGATAATATCTATCATCCATCTATCTAGAATAATATCTATAATCCATCTATGTATCTATCTATTTATCTATCATCTATCAATCTATCATCTATCTATCATGATATCTATCCTCTATCTATCATCTATCTATCTATCTATCTATGATAACTCTATCATCCATCTATTTATATATCTATCTATCTATCTAGGATAAAATCTATCATCCATCTATTTATCATCTATCTATCTAGGATAATATCTATGATTTATCTATCATCTATTTATCTATCATCTATCTATCTAGGATAATATCTATCATCCATCTATCTATCTATCATCTATCTAACTTCTATCTATCTATGATAATATCTATCATCTATCTATCTAGGATAATATCTATCATCCATCTATTTATCATCTATCTTTCGTCTATCTATCATCTATCCATCTATCTAGGATAATATCTATCATCCATCTATCTATCTATCTATCTATCTATCTATCTATCTATCTATCTATCATCTATCAATCTTTCATCTATCTATCATAATATCTATCATCCATCTATCTATCTATCTATCTATCTATCTATCTATCTATCTATCTATCATCTATCTGTAATCTATTTATAATCTATCTAGGATAATATCTATCATCCATCTATCTATCTATCTAGGATAATATCTATCATCCATCTATTTATCTATCTATTTATCATATATCTATCTATCAATCTTTCATCTATCTATCATAATATCTATCATCCATCTATCTATCTATCATCTATCTGTAATCTATTTATAATCTATCTAGGATAATATCTATCATCTATCTATCTATCTATCTATCTATCTATCTATCTATCTAGGACAATATCTATCATCCATCTATTTATCTATCTATCATCTATCTATCTATGTATCTTTCAATCTATCTATCATCTATCTATCATCTATCTATCTATCTATCTTCTATCTATCTATCATCTAGATATCTATCTATCTAGGATAATATCTATCATCTATCTATCTATCTATCTATCTATCTATCTATCTATATAGGATAATATCTATCATCCATCTATCTATCTATCATCTAGATATCTATTTATCTAGGATAATATCTATCATCCATCTATTTATCTATCTATATATCTATCTAGATTAATATCTATCTATCTATCTATCTATCATCTATCTATATATATTTCTATTTATCATCTATCTATCATCTATCTATCTTTCATATATCTATCTATCTATCTATCTTTCTATCTATCTATCTAGGATAATATATGTCATCCATCTATTTATATATCTATCTATCTAGGATAATATCTATCATCCATTTATCTATCTATCATCTATCTATCATCTATCTCTATCTATCTATCTATCTATCTATCTATCTATCTATCTATCTATCTATCTATCTATTTATTTATCATCTATATATCTATCTTGGATAATATCTATCATCTTTCTATCTATCATCTATCTATCTAGGATAATATCTATCATCCATCTATTTATCATCTATCTAGCTTTCTATAATCTATCTATCATTTATCTATCTATCTAATCTATCTATCTAGGATAATATCTACCATCCATCTATCTATCTATCTATCTATCTATCTATCTAGGATAATATCTATGTTTCATCTATCTATCTATCATCTATCTATCTATCCATCTATCTATCATCTATCTATCTAGGATAATATCTATCATCCATCTATTTATCATCTATCTATCTAGGATAATATCTATCATCCATCTATTTATCTATCTACCATCTATCTGTAATCTATCTATCTATCATCTATCTATCATCTATCTATCTATCTATCTATCTATCTATCTATCTAGGATAATATCTATAATCCATCTATTTATCTATTTATAATCTATCTATCTATCAATCTATCATCCATCTATCTATCTATCTAGGATAATATCTATCATCTATCTATCTAAGATAATATCTATCATCCATCAATCTATCTATCTATCTATCTATCTATCTATCTAGGATAATATCTATCATCCATCTATTTATCTATCTATCTATCTATCTAGGATAATATCTAACATCCATCTATCTATCTATAATAATATCTATCATCTATCTATCTATCTATCTATCTATTTATCATCTATCGATCATCTGTCTATCTATCTATCTATCTATCATCTATCTATCTAGAATAATATCTATCTATCTATCTATTTATCATCTATCTATCTATCTATCTATCTATCTATCTATCTATCTATTATCTATCTATCATAATATCTTTCATCCATCTATGTATCTATCTATTTATCTATCATCTATCAATCTATCATCTATCAATCATAATATCTTTCATCCATCTATTTATCTATCTATCATCTATCTGTCATCTATCTATCTATCTATCTAGGATAAAATCTATCATCCATCTATTTATATATCTATATATCTATCTAGGATAAAATCTATCATTCATCTATCTATCTATCTATCTATCTATCTATCTATCTATCTATCTAGGATAATATCTATGATTTATCTATCATCTATTTATCTATCATCTATCTATGTAGGATAATATCTATCATCTATCTATCTATCTAAAATTCATCTATATATCTATCTATCATCCATCTATCTATCTATCTAGAATAATATCTATCATCTATCTAGGATAATATCTATCATCCATCTATCTATCTATCTATCTATCTATCTATTTATCATATATCTTTCGTCTGTCATCTATCCATCTATCTAGGATAATATCTATCATCCATCTATTTATCTATCTATCTATTTATCATATATCTATCAATCTATCATCTATCTATCATAATATCTATCTATCTATCTATCTATCTATCTATCTATCTATCTATCATCTATCTGTAATCTATTTATCATCTATCTAGGATAATATCTATCATCTATCTATCTATCTATCTATCTATCATCTATCTGTAATCTATTTATCATCTATCTAGGATAATATCTATCTATCTATCTATCTATCTATCATCTGTATATCTATCTATCTATCTATCTATCTATCTATCTATCTATCTATCAAACAAAATCTATATACAATCTTCTGTATATCTATATGACCCTTCAAGAACAGACAACAATACTTCCTTCATAATAATCAATCACACATTTATTAAAGAAAGATAAATAACAAGATTACTTGTTATTGTTTACAAGGTTAAAACACAGAAAAACAATTTAACAGAGAAATAGTGAATAAAATGATATTACCCCGTTTGCTTTAACTGTGGGAGGCCTTATGTCATGGAGTGTAACTTGATGTGTTCCCTTCCAGAGAGGCACTCTGAATACTGTTATCTCTCATGCCTCTTAAATACCCTTTAAGATTGCTGACAATATACATTTGGCCATGTTCCAAATAAGGTAGTCTGAACTATTGTAAGCTTTTCTCTTCTATCCATGTATGATCTTAGCCATTACTATGCCTAAATGACCACCTCAGCATTACATCATGCCTAGTGTCAGAAGGACACACTCTCTGTAACAATAAGGACATCATTTTTATACTCATTAAAATCTTACAAATCTATCTATATATTTATCCTCAACATCAGGGGTGGGCAGGCTTTTGTATGACAAGGGCTACCTCAAATTTTATTCCAAGTGACGTGGTCACCTAACTAAAAAAACAAAAACAAACCATGATTCACCATCATTGGTCAGCTCATATGCCATTCATTTTGCGATCCATTCACTGCACTTGTAGCAGCCTTCAGTCCCTCCCTTTCCTTTCATGCTTCCCTTTACTCCACAGTACATAAATACTCAAAGTTTATACTTATCTATGAATTACAGATGTCTTATTAAAAGATAGACATGAGCAGGTACACACATGTTTTGCGCTAACCCTGTCAGTCTCACCTACAATATTAGCAGTGAACAAGCTAAACCAGGAGTGGGTGTGGACACTGACTAGGAATTCTATCTGAGGAGTGTGTGGTCTGACAGTGTTTGAATCTGACAGTGCTGTATAGCAGACGGACATAAGCCAATCCAACTTTACATAGGATCTGCTTATGTCCATCTGCTATACAGCACTGTCAGATTCAAGCACTGTCAGACCACACACTCCTCAGATAGAATTCCAAGTCACACACCCACTCCCGCCGTAATCCTTTGCCTCCCAGAGCTCTGTTTTCCAAGGCCCAAGGTGTTACTAAGATAGTTCATGTTAGTTTGATCCCTATGACTGTGGAAGTTTCCTACCTTCTGCATAACTTCTAATCGCTAACTCCAGGCTCCGGAGTGATTGTGCCCTCCAGCATCCGGCAATACCCTCCTTACTCCTCAAAAATATTAGAGCTCCCCTGGCCTCAAGCAGGTAGCCAATCAGCACCTAGCAGCGGAAAAATCTACCAGTACTAGACAAGCCAATTATGTAAGGCGGGTCGGCTCTCAGCCAATTTGGAAACTTCTTGTCTCTTGCGAAGATGGTTATGTAGTAGAAGTTTGGTGCTGAGGCTCACTTGAGCTTTTGAAACTCCTATATAAGTTATTTATATGTAATGCTACACCCGAGGCACAATATGAGTCCTGCATGCTGATAGGCCACATGTTTAGCAGTCTGCATAAGTAAGATGGCAAAATCTTTCTCTTACTATGCAGACTTTGGAAATCCAGGAGGTCACCTCAAAATTCACTTGAGGTCCACTATATACAGAGCATCATCTATATTATTACTATTGGTTACTGCTGATTTACCTTTGAGGCCCACTAAAGGTATTTTCTACAAATGCTTGGTTTGTGTGGGGACCTCAGAGAAAACACAACACTGAAACTGGCATGTAAATATAATGTGTGCCAAACAAAAACAGCTCTTGCACAGGGGTGTGAATTGGCTCACAGAATTGAATAATATAATAATACAATGTATTTTTTAATGTCATTATTATTTAAAGTGTTCCTGTATTTTGCCAAATACAGTTATAAAAGGTTTAAAACCTGCTGCTGAATCATTAAAGGGACATGATTCAGATAGAGCATACAATTTTAAGCAACTTCACAATTTTCTTTTATTATCTAATTTGCTTTGGTCTCTTTGTATCCTTTATTGAAAATAATACTTAGGTAAGCTCAGGAGTAACAAAGTATAACTGAGAGATAGCTGCTTACTGGTGGCTGCACATATATGCATCTTGCCATTGGCTCACCAGATGTGTTCATTTAGCTCCCATAACTGCTTTACTGCTCCTTCAATAAAGGATACCAAGAAAATAAAACAATTTGATAACAGAAATAAAGTAAAACAGTTGTTTAAAATTGTATGCTCTAAATGAATCATGAAAGAAAAAGTTTGGGTGTCTTTTCCCTAGTTTTTTTTTGGGGGGGGGGCTGGGGGGGGTTGTAATGTTAAAAGGGTTAGAGTTTTTTTTTTTTTTAAAAAAGAGCTGATCGCTTTAGGGCAATACCCTACAAAAGTCTCTTAAGGGCTATTTGTAGCATCTTTTTTGAATAGATTTTTATTTTGGGGTCTTTATTTTTTTGGGGGTATTAGAATAGGTTTAAAAATCTTTCGCCTAGATTTAGAGTTTGGCGTTAGCCGTCAAAAGCAGCTTTAAGGGGTCCTAACGCTGCTTTTTACCGCCCGCTGGTATTTAGAGTCAGGCAGGTAAGGGTCTACCGTTCACTTTCTTTCCGCATCTCGAGGCTACCGCAGATCCCCTTACGTCAATTGCGTATCATAGCTTTTCTATGGGATTTGCCTAACGCTGGTATTACGAGTCTTGGAAGAAGTGAGCGGTAGAGCCTCTAGAGAGGCACTCTATCTATCTATCTATCTATCTATCATCTATCTGTAATCTATTTATAATCTATCTAGGATAATATCTATCATCTATCTATCTATCTATCTATCTATCTATCTATCTAGGACAATATCTATCATCCATCTATTTATCTATCTATCATCTATCTATCTATGTATCTTTCAATCTATCTATCTATCATCTATCTATCTATCTATCTATCTTCTATCTATCTATCATCTAGATATCTATCTATCTAGGATAATATCTATCATCTATCTATCTATCTATCTATCTATCTATCTATCTATCTATATAGGATAATATCTATCATCCATCTATCTATCTATCATCTAGATATCTATTTATCTAGGATAATATCTATCATCCATCTATTTATCTATCTATATATCTATCTAGATTAATATCTATCTATCTATCTATCTATCTATCTATCATCTATCTATATATATTTCTATTTATCATCTATCTATCATCTATCTATCTTTCATATATCTATCTATCTATCTATCTATCTATCTTTCTATCTATCTATCTAGGATAATATATGTCATCCATCTATTTATATATCTATCTATCTATCTAGGATAATATCTATCATCCATTTATCTATCTATCATCTATCTATCATCTATCTCTATCTATCTATCTATCTATTTATTTATCATCTATATATCTATCTTGGATAATATCTATCATCTTTCTATCTATCATCTATCTATCTAGGATAATATCTATCATCCATCTATTTATCATCTATCTAGCTTTCTATAATCTATCTATCATTTATCTATCTATCTATCTAATCTATCTATCTAGGATAATATCTACCATCCATCTATCTATCTATCTATCTATCTATCTATCTATCTAGGATAATATCTATGTTTCATCTATCTATCTATCATCTATCTATCTATCCATCTATCTATCATCTATCTATCTAGGATAATATCTATCATCCATCTATTTATCATCTATCTATCTAGGATAATATCTATCATCCATCTATTTATCTATCTACCATCTATCTGTAATCTATCTATCTATCTATCTATCTATCTATCTATCTATCTAGGATAATATCTATAATCCATCTATTTATCTATTTATAATCTATCTATCTATCAATCTATCATCCATCTATCTATCTATCTAGGATAATATCTATCATCTATCTATCTAAGATAATATCTATCATCCATCAATCTATCTATCTATCTATCTAGGATAATATCTATCATCCATCTATTTATCTATCTATCTATCTATCTATCTAGGATAATATCTAACATCCATCTATCTATCTATAATAATATCTATCATCTATCTATCTATCTATCTATCTATCTATCTATCTATCTATCTATCTATCTATCTATCTATTTATCATCTATCTATCTATCTATCTATTATCTATCTATCATCTATCTATATATCTAGGATAATATCTATCATCCATCTATCTAGAATAATATCTATAATCCATCTATGTATCTATCTATTTATCTATCATCTATCAATCTATCATCTATCAATCATAATATCTTTCATCCATCTATTTATCTATCTATCATCTATCTGTCATCTATCTATCTATCTATCTATCTAGGATAAAATCTATCATCCATCTATTTATATATCTATATATCTATCTAGGATAAAATCTATCATTCATCTATCTATCTATCTATCTATCTATCTATCTATCTATCTATCTATCTATCTATCTAGGATAATATCTATGATTTATCTATCATCTATTTATCTATCATCTATCTATGTAGGATAATATCTATCATCTATCTATCTATCTAAAATTCATCTATATATCTATCTATCTATCATCCATCTATCTATCTATCTAGAATAATATCTATCATCTATCTAGGATAATATCTATCATCCATCTATCTATCTATCTATCTATCTATCTATCTATCTATTTATCATATATCTTTCGTCTGTCATCTATCCATCTATCTAGGATAATATCTATCATCCATCTATTTATCTATCTATCTATTTATCATATATCTATCAATCTATCATCTATCTATCATAATATCTGTCATCTATCTATCTATCTATCTATCTATCTATCTATCTATCTATCATCTATCTGTAATCTATTTATCATCTATCTAGGATAATATCTATCATCCATCTATCTATCTATCTATCTATCTATCTAGGACAATATCTATCATCTATCTATCTAGGATAATATCTATCTATCTATCTATCTATCTTCTATCTATCATCTATCTATCTATCTATCTATCTATCTATCATCTAGATATCTATCTATCTAGGATAATATCTATCATCCATCTATTTATCTTTCTATCTATCTAGGATAATATCTATCATTTATCTATCTATCTATCATCTAGATATCTATCTATCTAGGATAATATCTATCATCCATCTATTTATCTTTCTATCTATCTAGGATAATATCTATCATCCATCTATCTATCTAGGATAATATCTATCATCTATCTATCTATCTATCTAGATTAATATCTATCATCCATCTATCTATCTATCTATCTATCTATCTATCTATCTATCTATCTATCTATCTATCTATCTATCTATCTATCTATCATCTATCTATCTTCTATCTATGTATCTTTCTATCTATCTATCTATCTATTTATCATCTATCTATCTATCTTGGATAATATCTATCATCTTTCTATCTATCATCTATCTAATTTATCTATCTAAGATAATATCTATCATCCATCTATTTATCATCTATCTAGCTTTCTATCATCTATCTATCTAGGATAATATCTACCATCCATCTATTTATCTATTTATCTATCTATCATCTATCATCTATCTATCATCTATCTATCTATCTATCTATCTATCTATCTATCTATCTAGGATAATATCTATCATCTATCTATCTAGAATAATATCTATCATCCATCTATTTATCTATCTACCATCTATCTATCTATCTATCTATCTATCTATCTATCTAGGATAATATCTATAATCCATCTATTTATATATCTATCTATCTCGGATAATATCTATCATCTATCTATCTATCTGTCAGTATATTTATAAGAATCTTAGTAGTGCTATCCAAATAATAAATCAGTTTATGGCAGGGTTACAAACACAATACAAAAAAAAAAAAAAATTAGAAACCCTAATTAACCATGCATCTACTAGACCATACAATTAATATAAATACCTGAATTCTTTTATTTAGTTAATATCCATGAACATATTGAACTATATTTGCAATAAAAGGAAACTAAATAAAATTTATATGCGTTAAAATCAACTCTTAAGATATGCTATCCTTCTTACAAAACCCAGAACAATATACCTTCACAATTCAGCCTTATTTATTTAACACAATGGGACTAAAAACCTTTAACATCCAAGCAATACAATTCTAAACAGTGTTTATAAAACAATAGGATAATATATATATTCTGCTATTTAACTGCAATTTATCCTAATACAAAATTAACCGACAATATCAGAACTTGTATAGATGAGTTACTTAGCCAATTCAGACACAGATTTGAACAATACCTAGGCTTATAACTACCAATTTAAAATACAATATACTTCACCAATTTTGAACCAATTCGTAGCGGTCTTTAGGTCATCTCATTTGAAAGAAGGTTTTTTGCACAAATCAAGGATAAGTTTTAAGCTCCTTGCTGAAGTGAACTTTTTTTTTAGGTATATCGCAGCCAAAATCAGATCACTAATTTTCAACAAGTTACAGACAACTCTCTCTTGTGCATTCAACACTCCCATTATATAATCATTGATGACATCATGTGGGTGGCACTACGGGAGCTGACCTTCCCATTGGTTATCTGGGAAGTCTAAATCGGATTGGCCCTTGGAAATTTCATTTTTAACAGCCAGAAAGAACCTTCTGGCTGTAGTTCTCGCAACATAACACCAGGTGGCAGCATACAGTACAACATAGCAATACAATACAGCATTTCTGACATTTTTAAGCAAGTTAATTTTTTTTTTTTTCATAAAATGGTTATTTAATCAGATTACACTCTCTGCATTAATCATATATAACCCCAATTACAGATGGTTAATATTAGGTTATTTTTTTTTGATTATTCTGATACCAAATATGTTATATTATTAACATTTTATTATATCAAGGCAATTTAATACTGCTAATTAGTAGCTTAAAATGCATTACAATTTTATCGGTATCCTGGCATTTATATGTGAATAATAGCTTATTTTTAATTCAGTATTGTACTGTATTCCAAGTGAATCCTGTCTATGTAGATCTGAAATAAGAAAATAAATGTTAATAATCACTTCTCTTCAGGTCCATAAACATCTATTCATGTTTTTAAACACACAGAGGCTAAGTAAGATCTTTTATGTTTTCAAAACATATAAATATATATACACATATATATATATACACACATATATATATATATATATATATACACACATACATGCACATTCACTTCTATGTAGATTTGAGATTATCTGTCTGAAAAATATAAACAAAACAGAATTTATTACACATTTTTGACTGATTAAAACAGTTACCTCCCAAGCTTAGCAAATACCCATGTAATAATAATATAGAATTAGACAATTTCCCAAATTTCTATATTTAATACATTCTGGGGCATGTATTTAAACAGAGAGAGAAAAAAAAATGTTTATTTGCTGTCTGCTTACGTGAACTTCCAGAGTCATACCTCAGCATCTGTCTTTGTTTTCTCTGTGTTATTTTAATCACCACATCTGGTATTATCAGCCACATAGCCTGAGTCATTCAAAACAAATTTGTGCTAATTATCAGTTCCCCTTGAAAAATGTTTGCAGTTCTCACATTTCTTCAGACGGATCGGCATTTCTCTTGGAGGAAATCCATATATATGGGCCTGTGTCCTGTTCTATGTATCAAAATGCTGCCTTTTACACAGCAGGAGGGGGCTTCAAAGGTTATGCTCAAGCCTTTGGAGACATCCTGTCTGCATACTAAATGGGGGAAGAGCTGAACATGATTGAAGTCAGTTTGTCTGAGAGGAATGAATCATTTTTTCTTTTTCTGATCAGTGAAATGTCTGATCAAAAATACAGATTTATTAATCTGGAGATATATGATTAAAATATATATATTTATTAACCTCACATATACCATGACATAATCCCCCTTCCAATTTTTAATAGATGTAGGACACATGTATTTAAATTGGTCTAAAGTCAATGGTATTTGATGAGGATCAACCGTATACCTCATAGACAGTCTCTTATGAAGAAAGTTTGTTATTTTGAGCTTTCATGTTTATCAGTTAGGCATCTTTAAATTACAGTATGTCTTTAGTGCATTTGGGGATATGACACTTCATTCTCCCTCTATGACTTGTAGTTGGGACCTGGGATGACATGCCCGCAGTTGATTTATATGTACCCATTTATCTATGAAACCTTCATTTTTGGGGATCCGTATTTTATAGGCCACTGGAGATATTTTGTCAGTAATGACAAAAGGACCTTTCCATGAGGGAAGAAATTTCTTCTCCCTAACCTGATCTCTTCCAAAGTTATAAAGATAAACTTTATCATTTATTTCATATTCCTTTTTGGATGTTTTGAGATCATAATAGGTTTTAGTGGCAGTTGCGGCTCTTTCTAAATTCCTTTGAGCAAATGCAAAGGCATATTGCAGGTGTTTTCTTAGGTTTTCCACATATTGATGTGTATTGGCAGCGTTTATCAAGTTTTGGTCTGACGTACGGTACAGTAGATGCTGAGGTAGAACCATTCTTCTACCAGTCATCAGTTCAAAAGGTGACATCTTGGTAGCACTACTTGGAGTTGCTCTTAATGCCATTAAGACTAGAGGTAGTTTTACATCCCAGTCTTTACCTGTTTCACTCACAAACTTTTTGAGGATTTTAACAATGGACTGGTTGTAACGCTCTACACCACCACTTGAGGCAGCTCTATAAGCAATATGGAGCTTTCTTTTAACCCCTAGTATTTTCCACATTTTTGTCATTACTTCGCTAGTGAAGTGGGTCCCCCGATCTGATTCGATTCTTTGGGGCAAACCAAATCTGGAAAATACATGGTTGATGAGCAATGCTGCACATGTTTCAGCACTATTGTTAGGTGCACTAATGCACTCTACCCATTTAGTGAACAGGCATGTTACGGTTAACATGTATTTGTTACCTCTTGATGATCTTGTTACCGGGCCAATAAAATCAATTTGTATATCTGACCATGGCATTACCATCCCCCTTTTCTGCAATGGCGCTCTATGTGTTGGTGCAGTGGGTTGGAACTGTGGACAGATTAAACACCCTTGACAGTAGGTTTGAACATCTTTCAACATGTGTGGCCAAAAAGCATAATCACGTAATATTTCATACGTGAGTTTGGCACCACGATGACCAGATGTGGGAGCATCATGGGCATGTTGAAGCATTAGACCTCTGAACTTGGTGGGTACTACCCACTGCTGGATGCCAGTTTTGGAGGTTCTAATTAACAAACCATCCTGTAATTTGAATTGTGATTTAGATTTTATTAAGATTCTCAGATCTTCTTTGCCAATACAATCATCTTTTGAGATGGGGTTGCTTTCAGAATCTTCTATGTGTTTATAGAAGATGCCTACAATGGGGTCTTCTTTTTGACTAGTGATCAGGTCCTCACTAGGAGAATCCTGACTCCATTGTACCAAGTTAGGCTCACTCTGTTGTTTTGCCTGGTTTCTGGTAATGGCTTCTACCTGAATTGCACCCATTAAGTGGTCAATATTAAGGAGTTCTCCAGTTATGGCTCCTTGTTTGGCTAATGAATCCGCAAGGTCATTGCCTTCCTTATCAGGACCTAAAACTCTGGAATGACCCTTGGTCTTTTTCCAGTGTATGGTTAAATCATTGGATACTACCAGATTATCAATCTCGCAGAACAATTTGCCATGCTTGACTGGTTTGTTATTGCTTTTCTGCATGCCATTTCTTTTCCAAGTTGGCAGGTATTCAACAAAACTGTCACGCACATAATTTGAGTCAGTTATGATCACAAATTCATGAATACCATGTTCAATAGCCATTTCAATGGTTTTTAAAACAGCAGTTAGTTCTGCAACTTGACTGGATCTTGGTCCAATGTTGAAACCTACAGATATATTTGAGAATCCGTTTGCCCCAGTTATACCAATGCCAGCGACTAATCTGCGCTCATTATCAATAGTGGCATGGTAAGAACAACCATCAACATATACCCAAGGTAATGTTTGACAATGGTCCTCATTGTACATTTTATATGGGGAAAGCAATTGTTCCTCCAGAAAATCATCTTCTGATAATTCTTCCCCAGGATCACTAGCAGTACAGTCGTGGAGCTCAGCGAGCCCTTGTGCGACTGTATTCTTTTTATTCTGCTTGTAGCGAATTTCTAAGGGCCAGCCTTGCAAGGAAAGAGTCCACGCTGTTATGCGGCTATTAGACAAATTCCCATCTCTTATTCTCTCACTTTGCAAATATAGCAAAGGCTGGTGGGCCGTTTCTACAATAATTTTCTCGCCCTGTATATAGCTGCGGAAATTTTGTAGAGCCCATACAGTAGATAAGAGGGCTTTTTCGCAATCGCTAAATTTTATTTCTACTGGGGATAGATTTTTGCTCGCATAAGCAATGGCTTTGTTCAAATTATCATGCTTTTGGTATAACACAGCACTCATGCTTATATCTGTGTAACCTGTCTCTAAGAAGAAAGGTTTGCCACCTTCAGGGTACGCTAAGCAAGGTGCTTGAGTGAGTTTTCTCTTCAGCTCTCTGATGGCTGTCTCTTGAGACTCACTCCAGTGCCATTTCACATCTTTCTTCAGAAGAAGCAGTAGTGGTTTAGCTAATTCCGCATAATTATCAATGAATTTGCGAGAATAATTTGTCATACCCAGGAATGATCTCAATTCCTTTAGGTTAGTTGGGTTTTTAGAATTCACTATAGCTTCCACCTTTTTCTTTTAGGGATTTAATCCTTCAGAGGTAACTTCATGTTCCAAGAAGTTTACACGAGTGCGGCACCATTGAGCTTTTTGCAGGGATAATTTGACACCTGCCCTTTTAAGTTTGCTGAGGACGTGTTTAAGCTCTGCGATGTGTTTTTCAAAGTCTGTGCTTTTGATTAAAACATCATCAACATAAGATAAGTGTTACAGAAGCATTAGTTATTTTGTTGTGAAGAGCTTATTTCCCAGCAGCAATGCCTGAACCAGCAAGCCAGCGCCTAAGAAGGGCTCCAAGAAAACCGTAACAAGTTTCATTTCATAAAGAGTTAACTCTTTTTTTTCAGCTTTTAGAAACTATTGTCTAATCACCTCTGGAGCCAGACTGCTAATTGATAAGATGAACTTGTAAACTTGTTATCTTAAGTACTGTAATCCTATTGTGGCCTGTCAAAGGACAGTGCTCTCTATCTAAATGTGTGATGGGGGATTTTGTGCTTCCCCCCCTCTCCCCCTGGGAGTGCCCTGTGTGCATGTAACCTTAATAAAAAGCAGGCTGGGCATCCCAGTCCTGAGTTCTTGCTTGACCCTCAATCGCAGCGTTGACTCGTTTTTGTGGGCAGAAGGGTATCCTAGCTGTACTGCAGCTAAGGGAGATTATTCTATATTTGCGAGACTCATATAGAATACTATGGAAAGCAGCTTCTCCCCTCTTTAGCAATAGGGATCCAGGCTACTAAGCGGTCCATCTCTCAGCGAGACTAAGGGTAACCGTAACATTTGGCGGCAGCGGCGGGATTTTCCTGGATTTCCTAGGAGAGGTACAGAACGGATGGAGAGCGCTTACGAAAAATTGAAGCGTACAACCCTAAAGGATTTACTTGAAAGCAGAGGGGGGTACGCCAGCAACCGGCCGAGGAGAGAGATGATCACAGAATTGACCGAACTGGATCAGAGCTTCACAATGGCGGAAACACCGACCACGATTAGTGACGAAAAAACCAGGATTGTTCGGGAAAGGCTCTCATTATACGGGCCGAACCCCTCCATGGAATTGGTACAGCAGTTGATGGCGGAGGCGGACAAGGATATACGAGAGACTCGAGCCCACGAACTCAACCTAGCGAACGCACACCGCAATGCTGAAGCCCCGCAGGTAATCATCCCTGTCGAAAATGCTGGGAGGCCCAAGATACCCTATGCGGCATTTCGACCCTTCCTAGAGAGCGAGACAGGGATTGATGAATATTTGGCGGACTTCGAAAGGCAATGTGCCCTGCACCAGATTCCCAACAGAGAGTGGCCCACGATATTGTCTGGGAAACTATCCGGGCGAGCCCTGGAAGCCTTTCGTACTCTGGGTGCTGATGAAGTGACACAGTATGAGCTAGTTAAGGAGACACTGTTGCGACGATATGCTGTAACTCCGGACACGTATCGCCGACAGTTTCGGGGCACGGAAAAGAAGCCTAACGATACCCATATGGAATGGGCGCACCGAATGCGGAGAGCGGCAAATCACTGGCTGAGCGGAAGTAAAGCGGTGACTGGGGAGGAAATTTTACAATTGTTTCTCTTAGAACATTTTTATAATGGCATGAAACAGCAAGGGAAGGAATGGCTGCGAGACAGGCGGCCTTCTACCTTAGAAGAAGCAGCCAAATTGGCCGATGAACATTATGACTCCCGTCTTCACGAACCCATGAACTACCGAGCTCCAGCACGGGTCGAACCCAGAGAGGTTTACCGTGCACCCCCTCGTGCTGAATTCCGAGCCCCGGTGCCCACAGGGCCCGTCCGACACTCAGGACCACCCAATAACAGCTCTGAGCGTCCCAGACCGACTTGCCACCGATGCAAGCAACCAGGGCATTTCATGGCTAGCTGCCCCCTTAATACGCACCAGACACCCAGGAATTACAATTACCCCTCTGGGTCCTATCGTCCGGCCCGGGCCCTCTGTGTTAACCAAGAGGCCCCTATGGAGGGATATGTGGGGCCGCTTCACGAGGCAGACCCTGTATATGCTGCCTCAGATAACCGCCAGCACCATCGGCAGAGGGTATGGCTCGAGGGGCGATCTACCGAGGGATTGCGAGACACAGGGGCTACTATCACGCTGGTACAGAGTCATTTGGTGCCAGAGCACAAGCGATCCGGACAGACGGTGGCCGTTAGAGTGGCGGGGGGGGATGTGTACAAAATTCCAACAGCTAAAGTGCATCTTGATTGGGGAGCGGGAAAGGGGGCTGTGAACGTGGGCCTAATGGATAATTTACCTGCCGAAGTACTACTGGGCAACGATTTGGGCCCCATGACTTCTGCCTATGCTCCAGTATGCAACAACGAGGCGGACCCAGTGACTACACGGGCCCAAGCCCGGACGGAGCGAGAGCTTTCACCAGTGCGGGAGACACAGGTAAGACCTACCCCGACCTTGCCTGACAGGTTAGGCCCCATACCCTGGGACACCCCAGATGCTTTCGAGGCAGAGTCTAAGACTGACCCGACCTTACAAAAGTACCGGGAACGAGCAGAGACCGGAGGGGGCGGGGCAGATAACGAAACATTCTTATGGGAAAAAGGGAAACTATACCGCTGGACAGAGAAAAGGGGACAGCGTAGGCGACAGCTGGTAGTGCCCCACAAATACCGTCAAGAAATCCTCAAAATAGGCCACGACATCCCCTTAGCAGGCCACCTAGCCGTTACCCGTACCCTACACCGCATTACTCACACGTTCTTTTGGCCAGGGGTGCACGCTGACGTTAGAACTTACTGTAACACCTGCGATGTGTGTCAACGAGTAGGAAGGCGAGGCGATCACCCTAAAGCCCAGCTAGTAAATATGCCCATTGTAGAGGAACCCTTCAGCCGGGTTGCTATTGACCTAGTGGGACCACTGGCTACCCCTAGTCCCTCCGGTAAGCGATACATTCTTACCGTAGTGGACTACGCTACCAGGTACCCAGAGGCTGTCGCCCTATCCAACATACAAGCGGATACGGTAGCGAATGCACTAGTACAGGTGTTCTCCCGGGTAGGATTTCCAAAAGAAATCCTATCCGACCGAGGCACCCAATTTACGGCTGAATTGACCCAACAACTCTGGCAGGTTTGCAAAATTAAGTCCCTCCTAAGCTCCCCATACCACCCCCAGACGAACGGGCTGTGTGAGAGGTTCAATGGGACCCTCAAGCAAATGCTCAAGACGTTCACTCAGGAATACCGAGACTGGGAACGCTTCCTGCCGCACCTCCTATTTGCTTATCGGGAGGTGCCCCAGGAAACGACAGGGTTCTCTCCCTTCGAGTTGCTCTACGGAAGAAAGGTACGGGGACCCCTAAACCTGATCCGGGAGCACTGGGAGGGAGAGATGGAGGCTGACGGTGTCCCAATTGTGCCATACGTGCTGGAACTCAGGGACCGAATGGAGCAATTAGCCAAATCCGTGCGGGCTAATCTCCAGTTGGCCCAGAGAAGACAGAAAGTATGGTACGATCGGGGGGCCCGAAAGAGAATCTTCACCATAGGACAAAAGGTGTTAGTACTTAAGCCGGTGAAGACAGACAAATTGCAGGCGTCCTGGCAGGGTCCCTACCAGATCGTAGAGAAAAGGGGAGACACCACTTATGTGATAGCTAGCTGCCACGACAACAATCTTAGAAAGACATTCCATGTAAACATGCTCAAGGAATATTTTGAGCGACCAGAGAACGTGACGGCCGTATGTTGTTCCCCTCAGGAAGACCCCGACAGTTTACCCATTCCAGACCTATTAGAAAAGAGCCTCCCCACAGGTATAGTGGCGCAGGTTCAGATAGGGGACCGACTTAGCCCCACTGAAAGGGAGCAGCTCAACCAACTCCTCCAGTCCAAACACCTCACCTTCTCCCCGAAGCCAGGGTACACTACTTTAACCACCCACCAGGTAGATACTCCGGGACAAGCTCCCTTGCGCCAGGCTCCGTACCGAATCCCCGAAGCAGTTAGGACAGGAATGAAGAAGGAGATCGATGAGATGCTCCAGCTCAGGGTAATTGAGCCCTCCGATAGTCCCTGGGCCTCCCCAGTTGTCTTGGTGCCCAAGAAAGATGGGACCACCCGGTTCTGCGTAGACTATCGGAGGCTCAATGAAAATACTGTGACGGACGCTTACCCTATGCCCAGGGTAGACGAGCTACTCGATCGTATAGCCAGGGGAAATTACCTGACCACTATTGACCTCTGCAAAGGTTACTGGCAGATTCCCCTGGCCCCGGAGGCTATCCCCAAGTCGGCATTCGTCACCCCATTCGGCTTATATCAGTTTAGGGTAATGCCGTTTGGGATGAAGAATGCCCCAGCTACATTCCAGCGCTTGGTGGATAGGCTCCTGGATGGCTTCCAGAGTTTTGCTTGCGCCTACCTGGACGACATAGCGATCCACAGTGAGTCCTGGGAGGACCACTTAGCTCATGTGGGAATGGTTCTGGATCAGATCCGGGCTGCTGGCCTGACTCTGAAGCCAGAAAAATGCCACTTTGGGATGGCCGAGGTACAGTACCTGGGTCACCGGGTGGGGTGTGGAAAGCAGCGACCAGAGCCGGCCAAAATAGAAGCTGTCGCCAATTGGCCCACCCCCATCACTAAGACTCAGGTCCTAGCCTTCCTGGGCACGGCAGGGTACTATAGACGGTTCGTACCAGACTACAGCACACTTGCCAAACCCCTGACTGACTTGACCAAGAAGAACTTACCTCGACAGGTCCTGTGGTCTCCCCACTGTGAAACGGCTTTCCAGGCTCTCAAAAATGCTCTAATTAACGCTCCTGTCTTGGCGGCCCCAGCCCTTAACAAACGTTTTATCGTCCATACAGATGCTTCCATGTTCGGGCTGGGAGCCGTCCTCAGCCAAGTAGGCGAAGATGGAGGGGAGCATCCAGTTGCCTACATCAGCCGGAAGCTCCTGCCCCGCGAAGTCAGCTATGCAGCGGTCGAAAAGGAGTGTTTGGCTTTGGTGTGGGCATTAAAGAAATTGACTCCCTATTTATATGGTCAGGAGTTCACTCTGGTCACCGACCATAACCCGTTGGTGTGGCTGAACCGGGTCTCTGGAGATAACGGCAGGCTATTACGTTGGAGCTTATCGTTGCAAACCTTCAATTTCACCATTACTTACAGACCTGGGAAACAGAATGGCAACGCCGACGGGTTGTCCAGACAAACCGACCTCAGCCCCGCATAACCAGCGGTCTGGACAGCCTTAGTCTGCCCCGAAAAGGGGTCAGACCGTGTCTGCCAGAGTGTTCCACAGAAAGGGAGCAATGTTACAGAAGCATTAGTTATTTTGTTGTGAAGAGCTTATTTCCCAGCAGCAATGCCTGAACCAGCAAGCCAGCGCCTAAGAAGGGCTCCAAGAAAACCGTAACAAGTTTCATTTCATAAAGAGTTAACTCTTTTTTTTCAGCTTTTAGAAACTATTGTCTAATCACCTCTGGAGCCAGACTGCTAATTGATAAGATGAACTTGTAAACTTGTTATCTTAAGTACTGTAATCCTATTGTGGCCTGTCAAAGGACAGTGCTCTCTATCTAAATGTGTGATGGGGGATTTTGTGCTTCCCCCCCTCTCCCCCTGGGAGTGCCCTGTGTGCATGTAACCTTAATAAAAAGCAGGCTGGGCATCCCAGTCCTGAGTTCTTGTTTGACCCTCAATCGCAGCGTTGACTCGTTTTTGTGGGCAGAAGGGTATCCTAGCTGTACTGCAGCTAAGGGAGATTATTCTATATTTGCGAGACTCATATAGAATACTATGGAAAGCAGCTTCTCCCCTCTTTAGCAATAGGGATCCAGGCTACTAAGCGGTCCATCTCTCAGCGAGACTAAGGGTAACCGTAACAATAAGGTCCCCCTTTCCAGTGCATCAGGCATAGCCTTATGCATGAATACAGCAAATTCATGTCCAGAATTTATGTATCCAAAAGGAAGTCTTTGAAATGCATATTGGACCTTTTGGAAGGAGAATGCTAGCTTATATTGGTCCTTTTCATGTACCTTTATGGTCCAATATCCCTGTGCACAATCAATGGCAGTGAATATTTTGGATCCTTGCATTTGTGCTAGGCACTGGTCAATGTATGGTACAGGCCAGCCAGACATGTATACTCGTTTGTTTAGCTGTCTTAAGTCAGCACACAAACGCCATTGTCCATTGGGCTTAAGGACACCTAGAATAGGATTATTATAAGAGCTGTGCACCTGTCTGATAATACCTCTTTCTTCCAAATTCCTTATGATCTCTGCAAGAGAATCATATGAGGCTAAGGGAAGTCTGTATTGTTTGACAAATACAGGTGGCGCATTAGGATCTGTTTGTATTCTTGCAATGTGCAAGTCTGTGGTACCACAGTCATAAGAATCCTTAGCGAAAATATCCTTGTACTCCATCAGGAGTTCTCGCAGCTGTTGGCGTTCATCATCGCTAGAACAGCCATTGGCTAAGGATATTTGCTCTTCGACTATTTGCTGAAATCCTGGAAAGATTTCAGGCTGTCCTATTTCATAGGCTTCTTCCAACCTAGAGGTGAGATCCCCTTGATTATAATTTACATTGCTCCCATGACTCTGGGGATTGGGGTAATCTTGCTGTTTGATTGGCTGATCAAACACTAGAGAGGCTTCTTCAATTTTACAGATGCCTTCCTCTGAGCTGAAGGGATAAATGGACTGAATATTAAATAGACCCTCTGGCATAGATGCAAAGGATTGTTCTATTAATTGTTCTTCAGTTAAGTATCCTTCAGGTATTAGCCCAATTACATTATTCTGGAATCCAAAAGTGTAATAACTTGATTCCAGTGCATATCCTATGGTAGTTCCCTTGGATAATGTTATATCCTGTGGGGTCATGTTATGCACAATAATATGTATTGGAACAGTTCCAATATTCACCATAGGAGTGTAGGTTACTGTGACACCCAGATTTTGTATTCTATGGGAGAGGCAAATCAGTGTTTCAGAAGTTTTTAATTTCTGACCTCTCTTTACCTGTAAGGGTAACAGAAATTTATCAGCCCCAGCAGGAATTATAACATCGCTAGATACCTGCATATTCACAGCATATGGCAATTGCTGGTTTGATTTCAGGGCTGCATTTTCATCCTGAAATACTTCAGGGTCCCCCTTTAACCTGCTCCAGAGGCAAGAATTAATCAAATCTATTTGTATGGCATATCTATGTAAGATATCATTGCCAATGTATATTTGATTATGGGGAGTATTTAAAACTAAAAACAGGTGCTTCACTGACTTATTACCGATAGAGATAGATAATAAGCACTTAGCTGTGATGTTATAGCTTTCAGACCTGTCATCCAGGCCGTTGACACTGTGGTCTTGGGGAGAAAGATATTTAATCACTTTAGGTTCAGCTATTTGCGTTAATAAACCTTCGCTTATATAGCTAGCTTCCTGTTTTAAGTTTATTTTAGCATACTTTGTTTTACCAAGGTCATGCACTTGTATAGGGATAAATAGATCCTCTTTAACTCTCTCAATCCCTGTGAGGTATTGAGCGTGGCCTCCCCCCTTAGGGATTTTATGATCCCCCTTGTGGAGTGATATGGTTAATACATCGCCATCTAGGGAAATATTCGCTATCTTTCCAGGCGAAATTTCAAAAGTATTACCATCAGAGCCACTAAAAGGAGTCTGATCATCTATTTGTAGAATAGTGATTTCAGGTATAGGGTTATTCCTGAAATGAATCTCCACAGCATCTGGTTTCTCTTCCACCACGTGACAGCTATGTCGGGCGCGAGATGTACCAGATTTTTCATAATTGATAGGCCGTTTAACTTGCGACCAAATTACATTATTTATGCAATCAATTATGGTGCTTAATCGTTTCAGGAGATCACTACCAATAATTAAACGATCAGTTGGCAGATCCACTATAATGACAGGGTGTCTTATGACCCTGTTCCCCAATTTAAATTTTAACCAGGCAGTACCGTAGACTTTTAGGGAGTCACCCCCAACACCTATTAGAGAACCGTCAAATTCTTTTATTTTAGGTTTGTGGGGTGTTAGCTCATTTAGCTGTGTGTAGTACCTGTGGGATAAGATAGTTGCCTGTGACCCAGTGTCAATTAATCCCCTGATAGGGTTGGAGACTGAATCTTGCAGCTCAACTAGTACATAATATCTTCCTGCAGTTTCTATCATTTCACACATAAAATTTGCATTCTTGTACATCTGTGGGCTTCGCCACGTTTTACCTGAATTCGCTGTGTCATTCGATGCAGAGGAACCTTCATACCTACCTGTTTCCTCTATGACAGGGTTGGTTGGATTCTTTTGTACTGCATCTGTGGAGATAAGGTTAGGAGAGAGCTGCAAGGGAAGAGATTTGTTAACTTTTCCCGGATGAGGTTGCTTGTCATCACGGCCAAATCGTCCATTTCCGGTCTGTGGGGAGATAACATGATTAGTATCATTGATATTTATTATTACAGTTTGTATATCTCTACCCTCCCCTTCAGGTGATACTGCAGTATTTATGACTGTGCCTGTGGTCCACTGCTGACCACTGGCTGTACCCCTAAAAAAGTATTGTTCGGTTGCTGAGATGTAGATTTTTGACTCATATTAGCGATTTGTTCGCTCAACCGATTTAATTGGGTAAACAGCATATCTACCTGATTGTACAAGTTACCTCTACCCCTGGGCCTATCTCTTGGTGCCCCATTGTACTGATTCCTGGACCATTGGGTTCCCTCAGAATCAGGGCCACTATTTCTATTCTGGCGTGGTTGCCCCTGGGGTTCAGCTTGTTCAGCATTAGTACTTTGGGGAGCATTATATAGCTGGGGTGTCTGGTTACCCTGAGAATATCTTCGCCGTCTATTGTATCTACCCTTGCGCGGATACCAATTATTTGGTGAGTATTCTCTTTGTGAGTAATTATTCACCTGATTATGTCCCCCACTTTGGTTATAGTCTCCCTGCGCCTCAACCTGTGTAGGGGGAGGGGCAGAATTAAACCTCTGTGGAGATGGCCTGTTTTGACTGGCCACCTCTGCATAAGTCCTCTTGTTAGACTCCAAATTGAGGGGGCTAGGTGACACCCTAGTTTCTGCCACAATTTTGGGTTTTGACTCCTTTTTAACCCCCTGCTCACTGGACTGCTGAATAGAGTATAACTTCGTACTCTCTTTGATCAGCCATTCCAATGAGCAGTCCTCATCAAAATCTCTAGCTAAGTTGATTTTGATGGGTGTAGGCAATGCTTCAAAAAATAAATTTACAAATTCTGAGCCATCAAATCTGGGATTATCTTCAGCCATACTGTACGCATTTTTCAATACAGAAAGGAATTCGACTGGACTCTGATTTGCACGACACTTTAAACCATATACCGCTATTTTCGCGGCAATTTTAGTGCGATATTGCCCAAATTCTTTTCTGCATTGTTGTTTTACCCCATTCCAGGAATGAATATTCATATCCTTTAGTGAAACAAAGAATTTGTGATGCTTACTGTCAAATACCCAAGGCAGAAATTCAATTTTCAATTTCTCACTTGTAACATTCATTATAGCTAACGCATTTTCAAAAGCCTGTAAATGATCAATTACAGATGTTGTTCCCTTATTGGAGAATATGGGTACTGCGCGTTGTACGAAGGTGATTATTTTATGGGAATCATAGACTTTATCAGACTTATTTTGGGATTCTCTGTTAGAGTTTCCCTCCCCCGCATCAGCTGCGCTACAGCTGTCCTCTGGATTTACATCCTGAGGGGATTGTCTATTTGGGAAATCTACTTCTGACCCGTTAGGGGTCATTTGTCTATGTTGTTCTATATATTTTCGTACCTCGTCCCTGACGCGTTCGCTAAAGGAGTTAGCATTATCTGTATTATTCTCACTGCTAATATAGGGGTTTTCATTATGGCGATATGACCTTTTTAAATCGCTTAATTCTCTCTGGCTTTGCGCAAGCTGTTTATTTAAATCTTGTATCTGCGCGATTAAGTCCATATTGTGCTTATCTAAGGTGGCTAGGTTTTGGGCAAATTCATCCATTTTATTTTTGGCTATTTTTAAACCCTCTTCGCGTCTGCGCGAGGAACGAATACTATTTTCTAGCTCCTGTATTTGCAATCGTTTGTCTGTGACACAAAACGACATTTCGTCAATTATGCATATTAAAAGGGGCCAAGATTTTAGTATTAGTTCTTCTCGCTTTTTGGGATCTTTGCATTGATTAATCATTAATAATTCCTGGAAGAATTCATTCTCTTCATTCCACATATTATTATTAACGGTAATATTTTTAGCCCTAGTTTCAAGCGTATCCATAAAATCATTTAATTCACCCGCAATATTAAACTTCCCTTTAAGGTAACTTAAGATATCTTTCTTAAGGACCTGACCTTTAGTAATAGGTATGGTTATGGGACCATTTTCATTGCTATGTATAGAATTAAATGAGTCACTTCTGGCTACGGACATTATTATATTGGTTTAGTACTTAGTTAAACTAAAACGCTAATACAATTTTTGCCAATAAAAAGAGAGAAGGAAAATTTTTATATTTCAAAAAAAAAAAAAAAATATTATTAATTTTGAAATATGAAAAATTAATATTCCAAAATATGAGAAATTAATATTTTTGATTAACTTTGAAAATATGAAAAATCAATATTTTTGATTAATTTTGAAATATGAAAAATTAATATTTTTATTAATTTTTTAAAATTAATCTTTAATAATATTTCAAGATATTAATGTCAATCTCGAAATATGAAAATTAATATTTCAACTTTTCAAAAAAAAATTATATCTTCAAAATATTAATATCGAAATATGAATTTTTTTTTTTTTTCTCTTTTATAATAATTTCTATTTACTTACAAATATATTATATCAATTATGATGGAATATTAATAAATCTCAGAAAAAGTGCCTCCAATTATTATGTCAGTATATTTATAAGAATCTTAGTAGTGCTATCCAAATAATAAATCAGTTTATGGCAGGGTTACAAACACAATACAAAAAAAAAAATTAGAAACCCTAATTAACCATGCATCTACTAGACCATACAATTAATATAAATACCTGAATTCTTTTATTTAGTTAATATCCATGAACATATTGAACTATATTTGCAATAAAAGGAAACTAAATAAAATTTATATGCGTTAAAATCAACTCTTAAGATATGCTATCCTTCTTACAAAACCCAGAACAATATACCTTCACAATTCAGCCTTATTTATTTAACACAATGGGACTAAAAACCTTTAACATCCAAGCAATACAATTCTAAACAGTGTTTATAAAACAATAGGATAATATATATATTCTGCTATTTAACTGCAATTTATCCTAATACAAAATTAACCGACAATATCAGAACTTGTATAGATGAGTTACTTAGCCAATTCAGACACAGATTTGAACAATACCTAGGCTTATAACTACCAATTTAAAATACAATATACTTCACCAATTTTGAACCAATTCGTAGCGGTCTTTAGGTCATCTCATTTGAAAGAAGGTTTTTTGCACAAATCAAGGATAAGTTTTAAGCTCCTTGCTGAAGTGAACTTTTTTTTTAGGTATATCGCAGCCAAAATCAGATCACTAATTTTCAACAAGTTACAGACAACTCTCTCTTGTGCATTCAACACTCCCATTATATAATCATTGATGACATCATGTGGGTGGCACTACGGGAGCTGACCTTCCCATTGGTTATCTGGGAAGTCTAAATCGGATTGGCCCTTGGAAATTTCATTTTTAACAGCCAGAAAGAACCTTCTGGCTGTAGTTCTCGCAACATAACACCAGGTGGCAGCATACAGTACAACATAGCAATACAATACAGCATTTCTGACATTTTTAAGCAAGTTAATTTTTTTTTTTTTCATAAAATGGTTATTTAATCAGATTACACTCTCTGCATTAATCATATATAACCCCAATTACAGATGGTTAATATTAGGTTATTTTTTTTTGATTATTCTGATACCAAATATGTTATATTATTAACATTTTATTATATCAAGGCAATTTAATACTGCTAATTAGTAGCTTAAAATGCATTACAATTTTATCGGTATCCTGGCATTTATATGTGAATAATAGCTTATTTTTAATTCAGTATTGTACTGTATTCCAAGTGAATCCTGTCTATGTAGATCTGAAATAAGAAAATAAATGTTAATAATCACTTCTCTTCAGGTCCATAAACATCTATTCATGTTTTTAAACACACAGAGGCTAAGTAAGATCTTTTATGTTTTCAAAACATATAAATATATATACACATATATATATATACACACATATATATATATATATATATACACACATACATGCACATTCACTTCTATGTAGATTTGAGATTATCTGTCTGAAAAATATAAACAAAACAGAATTTATTACACATTTTTGACTGATTAAAACAGTTACCTCCCAAGCTTAGCAAATACCCATGTAATAATAATATAGAATTAGACAATTTCCCAAATTTCTATATTTAATACATTCTGGGGCATGTATTTAAACAGAGAGAGAAAAAAAAATGTTTATTTGCTGTCTGCTTACGTGAACTTCCAGAGTCATACCTCAGCATCTGTCTTTGTTTTCTCTGTGTTATTTTAATCACCACATCTGGTATTATCAGCCACATAGCCTGAGTCATTCAAAACAAATTTGTGCTAATTATCAGTTCCCCTTGAAAAATGTTTGCAGTTCTCACATTTCTTCAGACGGATCGGCATTTCTCTTGGAGGAAATCCATATATATGGGCCTGTGTCCTGTTCTATGTATCAAAATGCTGCCTTTTACACAGCAGGAGGGGGCTTCAAAGGTTATGCTCAAGCCTTTGGAGACATCCTGTCTGCATACTAAATGGGGGAAGAGCTGAACATGATTGAAGTCAGTTTGTCTGAGAGGAATGAATCATTTTTTCTTTTTCTGATCAGTGAAATGTCTGATCAAAAATACAGATTTATTAATCTGGAGATATATGATTAAAATATATATATTTATTAACCTCACATATACCATGACATATCTATCTAGGATAATATCTATCTATCTATCTATCAATCCATAATCTATCTATCTATCTATCTATCTATCTATCTATCTAGGATAATATCTATCTATCTATCAATCCATCATCTATCTATCTATCTATCTAGGATAATATCTATCATCCATCTATTTATATATCTATCTAGGATAATATCTATCTATCTATCTATCTATCTATCTATCTATCTATCTATCTATCTATCATCTGTATATCTATCTATCTATCTATCTATCTATCAAACAAAATCTATATACAATCTTCTGTATATCTATATGACCCTTCAAGAACAGACAACAATACTTCCTTCATAATAATCAATCACACATTTATTAAAGAAAGATAAATAACAAGATTACTTGTTATTGTTTACAAGGTTAAAACACAGAAAAACAATTTAACAGAGAAATAGTGAATAAAATGATATTACCCCGTTTGCTTTAACTGTGGGAGGCCTTATGTCATGGAGTGTAACTTGATGTGTTCCCTTCCAGAGAGGCACTCTGAATACTGTTATCTCTCATGCCTCTTAAATACCCTTTAAGATTGCTGACAATATACATTTGGCCATGTTCCAAATAAGGTAGTCTGAACTATTGTAAGCTTTTCTCTTCTATCCATGTATGATCTTAGCCATTACTATGCCTAAATGACCACCTCAGCATTACATCATGCCTAGTGTCAGAAGGACACACTCTCTGTAACAATAAGGACATCATTTTTATACTCATTAAAATCTTACAAATCTATCTATATATTTATCCTCAACATCAGGGGTGGGCAGGCTTTTGTATGACAAGGGCTACCTCAAATTTTATTCCAAGTGACGTGGTCACCTAACTAAAAAAACAAAAACAAACCATGATTCACCATCATTGGTCAGCTCATATGCCATTCATTTTGCGATCCATTCACTGCACTTGTAGCAGCCTTCAGTCCCTCCCTTTCCTTTCATGCTTCCCTTTACTCCACAGTACATAAATACTCAAAGTTTATACTTATCTATGAATTACAGATGTCTTATTAAAAGATAGACATGAGCAGGTACACACATGTTTTGCGCTAACCCTGTCAGTCTCACCTACAATATTAGCAGTGAACAAGCTAAACCAGGAGTGGGTGTGGACACTGACTAGGAATTCTATCTGAGGAGTGTGTGGTCTGACAGTGTTTGAATCTGACAGTGCTGTATAGCAGACGGACATAAGCCAATCCAACTTTACATAGGATCTGCTTATGTCCATCTGCTATACAGCACTGTCAGATTCAAGCACTGTCAGACCACACACTCCTCAGATAGAATTCCAAGTCACACACCCACTCCCGCCGTAATCCTTTGCCTCCCAGAGCTCTGTTTTCCAAGGCCCAAGGTGTTACTAAGATAGTTCATGTTAGTTTGATCCCTATGACTGTGGAAGTTTCCTACCTTCTGCATAACTTCTAATCGCTAACTCCAGGCTCCGGAGTGATTGTGCCCTCCAGCATCCGGCAATACCCTCCTTACTCCTCAAAAATATTAGAGCTCCCCTGGCCTCAAGCAGGTAGCCAATCAGCACCTAGCAGCGGAAAAATCTACCAGTACTAGACAAGCCAATTATGTAAGGCGGGTCGGCTCTCAGCCAATTTGGAAACTTCTTGTCTCTTGCGAAGATGGTTATGTAGTAGAAGTTTGGTGCTGAGGCTCACTTGAGCTTTTGAAACTCCTATATAAGTTATTTATATGTAATGCTACACCCGAGGCACAATATGAGTCCTGCATGCTGATAGGCCACATGTTTAGCAGTCTGCATAAGTAAGATGGCAAAATCTTTCTCTTACTATGCAGACTTTGGAAATCCAGGAGGTCACCTCAAAATTCACTTGAGGTCCACTATATACAGAGCATCATCTATATTATTACTATTGGTTACTGCTGATTTACCTTTGAGGCCCACTAAAGGTATTTTCTACAAATGCTTGGTTTGTGTGGGGACCTCAGAGAAAACACAACACTGAAACTGGCATGTAAATATAATGTGTGCCAAACAAAAACAGCTCTTGCACAGGGGTGTGAATTGGCTCACAGAATTGAATAATATAATAATACAATGTATTTTTTAATGTCATTATTATTTAAAGTGTTCCTGTATTTTGCCAAATACAGTTATAAAAGGTTTAAAACCTGCTGCTGAATCATTAAAGGGACATGATTCAGATAGAGCATACAATTTTAAGCAACTTCACAATTTTCTTTTATTATCTAATTTGCTTTGGTCTCTTTGTATCCTTTATTGAAAATAATACTTAGGTAAGCTCAGGAGTAACAAAGTATAACTGAGAGATAGCTGCTTACTGGTGGCTGCACATATATGCATCTTGCCATTGGCTCACCAGATGTGTTCATTTAGCTCCCATAACTGCTTTACTGCTCCTTCAATAAAGGATACCAAGAAAATAAAACAATTTGATAACAGAAATAAAGTAAAACAGTTGTTTAAAATTGTATGCTCTAAATGAATCATGAAAGAAAAAGTTTGGGTGTCTTTTCCCTAGTTTTTTTTTGGGGGGGGGGGGCTGGGGGGGGTTGTAATGTTAAAAGGGTTAGAGTTTTTTTTTTTTTTAAAAAAGAGCTGATCGCTTTAGGGCAATACCCTACAAAAGTCTCTTAAGGGCTATTTGTAGCATCTTTTTTGAATAGATTTTTATTTTGGGGTCTTTATTTTTTTGGGGGTATTAGAATAGGTTTAAAAATCTTTCGCCTAGATTTAGAGTTTGGCGTTAGCCGTCAAAAGCAGCTTTAAGGGGTCCTAACGCTGCTTTTTACCGCCCGCTGGTATTTAGAGTCAGGCAGGAAAGGGTCTACCGCTCACTTTCTTTCCGCATCTCGAGGCTACCGCAGATCCCCTTACGTCAATTGCGTATCATAGCTTTTCTATGGGATTTGCCTAACGCTGGTATTACGAGTCTTGGAAGAAGTGAGCGGTAGAGCCTCTACCGACAAGACTCCTACCGTCAAAAAAAGTCAGTAGTTAAGAGCTTTATGGGCTAACGCGGGAACATAAAGCTCTTAACTACTGTGCTATAAAGTAAACTAACACCCATAAACTACCTATGAACCCCTAAACAGAGGCCCCCCCCCCACATCGCAAACCCTATAATAATTTTTTTAACCCCTAATCTGCCCCTCCGGACACCGCCGCAACCTACATTATCCCAATGAACCCCTAATTTGCTGCCCCTAACATCACCGACACCTATATTATATTTATTACCCCCTAATCTGCCCCCCCAACGTAGCTGCCACCTACCTACACTTATTAACCCCTAATCTGCCAACCGGACCTCGCTGCCACTATAATAAATGTATTAACCCCTAAACCGCCGCACTCCCGCCTCGCAAACACTATAATAAATTGTATTAACCCCTAATCTGCCCTCCCTAACATCGCCACCACCTACCTACACTTATTAACCCCTAATCTGCCGACCGGACCTCGCCGCCACTATAATAAATGTATTAACCCCTAAACCGCTGTACTCCCGCCTCGCAAACACTATAATAAATTGTATTAACCCCTAACCGTCGCTGCTACTATAATAAAGTTATTAACCCCTAAACCTAAGTCTAACCCTAACACCCCCCTAACTTAAATATAATTTAAATTAAACGAAATAAATTTACTATCACTAAATAAATTATTCCTATTTAAAACTAAATACTTACCTATAAAATAAACCCTAATATAGCTACAATATAACTAATAGTTACATTGTAGCTATTTTAGGAATTATATTTATTTTACAGGCAACTTTGTATTTATTTTAACTAGGCACAATAGCTATTAAATAGTTAATAACTATTTAATAGCTACCTAGTTAAAATAAATACAAAATTACCTGTAAAATAAATCCTAACCTAAGTTACAAATACACCTAACACTACACTAGCAATAAATTAGTTAAATAAATGAACTACAATTAGCTAAACTAAAATACAATTAAATAAACTAATCTATAATACAACCCCCCCCACTAAAATTACAGAAAAAAAAATTACGAGAAGTTTAAACTAATTACACCTAATCTAAGCTCCCTAATAAAATAAAAAAGCCCCCCAAAATAATAAAATGCCCTACCCTATTCTAAATTACAAAGTAATCAGCTCTTTTACCAGCCCTTAAAAGGGCCGTTTGCGGGGCATTGCCCCAAAGTAATCAGTTCTTTTACCTGTAAATAAAAATACAGCCCCCCCAACATTAAAACCCACCACCCACATACCCCTACTCTAACCCACCCAAACCCCCCTTAAATAAACCTAACACTAACCCCCTGAAGATCTCCCTACCTTGAGTCGTCTTCACCCAGCCAAGTCGAATTCTTCATCCAAGCGGACCAAGAAGATGTCCTCCATCCGGTAGAAGTCTTCATCCAAGCGGGGCAAGAAGATGTCCTCCATCCGGTAGAAGTCTTCATCCAAGCGGGGCAAGAAGATGTCCTCCATCCGGTAGAAGTCTTCACCCAAGCAGCGTCTTCAACCTTCATCCATCCGGAGCGGAGCCATCTTCCAGCCAGCCGAAGCAGAGCCATCCTCTTCAACCAACGGACTAACGACGAATGACGGTTCCTTTAAGGGACGTCATCCAAGATGGTGTCCCTCGAATTCCGATTGGCTGATAGGATTCTATCAGCCAATCGGAATTAAGGTAAGAAAAATCTGATTGGCTGATTCAATCAGCCAATCAGATTGAAGTTCAATCCGATTGGCTGATCCAATCAGCCAATCGGATTGACCTCGCATTCTATTGGCTGATTGGAACAGCCAATAGAATGCGAGGTCAATCCGATTAGCTGGTATTGCGTTTTTTTTTAAAACCCGGCGTTAGCCGCAGAAAAGTGAGCGAAGAGCAAAATTTTGCTCCACATCCCACCTCAATACCAGCGCTGCTTACGGTAGCGGTGAGCTGGCTAAACGTGCTTGTGCACGATTTCCCCATAGGAATCAATGGGGGAGAGCCTGCTGAAAAAAAAACCTATCACCTGCAAAAAAGCAGCGTTCAGCTCCTAATGCAGCCCCATTGATTCCTATGGGGAAATACATTTTATGTCTACACCTAACACCCTAACATGAACCCCAAGTCTAAACAACCCTAATCTTACACTTATTAACCCCTAATCTGCCGTCCCCAACATCACCAACACCTGCATTATAGTATTAACCCCTAATCTGCTGCTCTGGACACCGCCGCCACCTACATTATACTTATGAACCCCTAATCTGCTGCGCCCAACATCGCGACACCTACATTATAGTTATTAACCCCTAATCTGCCACCCCCAATGTCGCCGCAACCTAACTACATTTATTAACCCCTAATCTGCTGTCCACAATGTCACCGCCACTATATTAAAGTTATTAACCCCTAAAACTAAGTCTAACCCTAACCCCCCTAACTTAAATATAATTTAAATAAATCTAAATAAAATAACTACAATTAACTAAATTATTCCTATTTAAAACTAAATACTTACTTATAAAACAAACCCTAATATAGCTACAATATAACTAATAGTTACATTGTAGCTATATTAGGGTTTATTTTTATTTTACAGGCAACTTTGTATTTATTTTAACTAGGTACAATAGTTATTAAATAGTTACTAACTATTTATTAACTACCTAGTTAAAATAAATACAAATTAACCTGTAAAATAAAACGTAACATAAATTACAATTACACCTAACACTACACTATAAGGCCTAGATTTAGAGTTTGGCGTTAGCCGTGAAAACCAGCATTAGAGGCACCTAACGCTGGTTTTAGGCTACCTCCGGTATTTGGAGTCACTCAAAAAAGGGTCTAACGCTCACTTTTCAGCCGGGACTTTTCCATACCGCAGATCCCCTTACGTCAATTGCGTATCCTATCTTTTCAATGGGATTTTTCTAACTCCGGTATTTAGAGTCGTGTCTGAAGTGAGCGTTAGACATCTAACGACAAAACTCTAGCCGCAGGAAAAAAGTCAGTAGTTAAGAGCTTTCTGGGCTAACGCCGGTTCATAAAGCTCTTAACTACTGTACTCTAAAGTACACTAACACCCATAAACTACCTATGTACCCCTAAACCGAGGTCCCCCCACATCGCCGCAACTCGAATACATTTTTTTTAACCCCTAATCTGCCGACCGCCACCTACGTTATCCTTATGTACCCATAATCTGCTGCCCCTAACACCGCCGACCCCTATATTATATTTATTAACCCCTAACCTGCCCCCCACAACGTCGCCGCCAGCTGCCTACACTTATTAACCCCTAATCTGCCGTCCGCACGCCGCCGCCAGCTACATTATCCCTATTTACTCCTAATCTGCTGCCCCTAACACCGCCGACCCCTATATTATATTTATTAACCCCTAATCTGCCCCCCTCAACGTCGCCTCCACCTGCCTACACTTATTAACCCCTAATCTGCCGAGCGGACCGCACCGCTATTATTATAAAGTTATTAACCCCTAATCCGCCTCACTAACCCTATAAATAGTATTAACCCCTAATCTGCCCTCCCTAACATCGCCGACACCTAACTTCAAACATTAACCCCTAATCTGCCGACTGGAGCTCACCGCTATTCTAATAAATTTATTAACCCCTAAAGCTAAGTCTAACCCTAACACTAACACCCCCTAAATTAAATATAATTTTAATCTAACGAAATTAATTAAGTCTTATTAAATAAATTATTCCTATTTAAAGCTAAATACTTACCTGTAAAATAAATCCTAATATAGCTACAATATAAATTATAATTATATTATAGCTATTTTAGGATTAATATTTATTTTACAGGTAACTTTGTATTTATTTTAACCAGGTACAATAGCTATTAAATAGTTAAGAACTATTTAATAGCTAAAATAGTTAAAATAATTACAAATTTACCTGTAAAATAAATCCTAACCTAAGTTACAATTAAACCTAACACTACACTATCAATAAATTAATTACATAAAATACCTACAAATAACTACAATGAAATAAACTAACTAAAGTACAAAAAATAAAAAAGAACTAAGTTACAAAAAATAAAAAAATATTTACAAACATAAGAAAAATATTACAACAATTTTAAACTAATTACACCTACTCTAAGCCCCCTAATAAAATAACAAAGCCCCCCAAAATAAAAAAATGCCCTACCCTATTCTAGATTACTAAAGTTCAAAGCTCTTTTACCTTACCAGCCCTGAACAGGGCCCTTTGCGGGGCATGGCCCAAGAAGTTCAGCTCTTTTGCCTGTAAAAAAAAACATACAATACCCCCCCCAACATTACAACCCACCACCCACATACCCCTAATCTAACCCAAACCCCCCTTAAATAAACCTAACACTAAGCCCCTGAAGATCTTCCTACCTTAACTTCACCATACCAGGTTCACCGATCGATCCAGAAGAGCTCCTCCGATGTCCTGATCCAAGCCCAAGCGGGGGGCTGAAGAGGTCCATGATCCGGCTGAAGTCTTCATCCAAGCGGGGCAGAAGAGGTCTTCCATCCGATTGAAATCTTCATCCAAGCGGGATCTTCTAGTCATCCATCCCGCTTGGATGAAGACTTCAATCGGATGGAAGACCTCTTCTGCCCCGCTTGGATGAAGACTTCAGCCGGATCATGGACCTCTTCAGCCCCCAGCTTGGGCTTGGATCAGGACATCGGAGGAGCTCTTCTGGATCGATCGGTGAACCTGGTATGGTGAAGTTAAGGTAGGAAGATCTTCAGGGGCTTAGTGTTAGGTTTATTTAAGGGGGGTTTGGGTTAGATTAGGGGTATGTGGGTGGTGGGTTGTAATGTTGGGGGGGGTATTGTATGTTTTTTTTACAGGCAAAAGAGCTGAACTTCTTGGGGCATGCGGCTTTTTTGCAGGTGTTAGGTTTTTTTTCAGCTCAAACAGCCCCATTGTTTCCTATGGCGGAATCGTGCACGAGCACGTTTTTGAGGCTGGCCGCTTGCGTAAGCAACTCTGGTATCGAGAGTTGAAGCTGCGTTAAATATGCTCTACGCTCCTTTTTTGGAGCCTAACACAGCCATTCTGTGGACTCTCAATACCAGAGTTATTTTTATGGTGCGGCCAGAAAAAAGCCGGCGTTAGCTACGCGGGTCCTTACCGACAAAACTCTAAATCTAGCCGTATTTAAATTAATTCCCTAAACTAACTACAATTAAATACAATTATCTACACTATAATTAAATTAATTACCTAAATTAAATAATTACAATTAATCAAAAAAAACAAACACTAAATTACATAAAATAATAAAATAATTAAGTTTAAGTTTTTTAAACTAATTACACCTAATCTAATCCCCCTAATAAAATAAAAAAGCCCCCCCAAAATAATAAAAAGCCCTACCCTATACTAAATTACAAATAGCCCTTAAAAGGGCTTTTTGCGGGGGCATTGCCCCAAAGTAATCAGCTCTTTTACCTGTAAAAAAAAGTACAATACCCCCCAACATTAAAACCCACCACCCACACACCCAACCCTACTCTAAAAACCACCCAATCCTCCCTTAAAAAAACCTAACACTAACCCCCTGAAGATCCCCTACCTTGAGAAGTCTTCACCCAACCGGGCCGAAGTCCTCAATGAAGCCGGGCGAAGTGGTCCTCCAGACGGGCAGAAGTCTTCATCGAAGCTGGGCAGAGAAGGTCCTCCAGACGGGCAGAAGTCTTCATCCAGATGGAATCTTTATCCATCCGGCGTGGAGCGGGTCCATCTTCAAGCCATCTGACACGGAGCATCCTTCCTGGCCGACGACTAACGACGAATGAAGGTTCCTTTAAATAACATCATCCAAGATGGCGCCCCTTGAATTCCGATTGGCTGATAGAATTCTATCAGCCAATCGGAATTAAGGTAGGAAAAATCCTATTGGCTGATGCAATTAGCCAATAGGATTGAAGTTCAATCCTATTGGCTGATCTAATCAGCCAATAGGATTGAGCTCACATTCTGTTGGCTGTTTCAATCAGCCAATAGGATGCAAGCTCCATCCTATTGGCTGATTGCATCAGCCAATAGGATTTTTCCTACCTTAATTCTGATTGGCTGATAGAATTCTATCAGCCAATCTGAATTCAAGGGATGCCATCTTGGATGATGTCATTTAAAGGAACCTTCATTCGTCGTTAGTCGTCGGCCAGGAAGGATGCTCCGCCTTGGATGGCTTGAAGATGGACCCGCTCCGCGCCGGATGGATGAAGATAGAAGATGCCATCTGGATGAAGACTTCTGCCAGTCTGGAGGACCTCTTCTGCCCGGCTTGGATGAAGACTTCTGCCCGTCTGGAGGATCACTTCACCCGGCTTCATTGAGGACTTTGGCCTGGTTGGGTGAAGACTTCTCAAGGTAGGGTGATCTTCAGGGGGTTAGTGTTAGGTTTTTTTAAGGGGGGATTGGGTGGGTTTTAGAATAGGGTTGGGTGTGTGGGTGGTGGGTTTTAATGTTGGGGGGGTATTGTACTTTTTTTTACAGGTAAAAGAGCTGATTACTTTGGGGCAATGCCCCCACAAAAAGCCCTTTTAAGGGCTATTTGTAATTAAGTATAGGGTAGGGCTTTTTATTATTTTTGGGGGGGCTTTTTTATTTTATTAGGGGGATTAGATTAGGTGTAATTAGTCTAAAAAACTTGTAATTATTTTATTATTTTCTGTAATTTAGTGTTTTTTTTTTTTGTAATTTAGTTTATTTTATTTAATTGTAATTAATTTAATTTAGGTAATTAATTTAATTATAGTGTAGTATTAGGTGTAATTGTAACTTAGGTTAGGTTTTATTTTACAGGTAAATTTGTCTTTATTTTAGCTAGGTAGCTATTAAATAGTTAATAACTATATAATAATAGGGTTTATTTTATAGGTAAGTATTTAGTTTTAAATAGGAATAATTTAGTTAATGATAGTTATTTTATTTAGATTTATTTAAATTATATTTAAGTTAGGGGGTGTTAGGGTTAGACTTAGATTTAGGGGTTAATAACTTTAATATAGTGGCGGTGACGTTGAGGGTGGCAGATTAGGGGTTAATAAATGTAGGTAGGTGTCGGCGATGTTAGGGACGGCAGATTAGTGGTTAATAAAATGTAACTAATGTTTGCGAGACTGGAGTGCGGCGGTTTAGGGGTTAATATATTTATTAAACTGTTTGCGATGTGGGGGGGCCTCGGTTTAGGGGTTAATAGTTAGTTTATGGGTATTAGTGTACTTTTTAGCACTTTAGTTAAGAGTTTTATACTACGGCGTTAGCCCATAAAACTGACTTTTAAATGCGGTACGAGTCTTGACAGGAGAGGGTGTACCGCTCACTTTTAGGAAGACTCGTAATACCGGCGTTAGGAAAATCCCATTGAAAATATAGGATACGCAATTGACGTAAGTGGATTTGCTGTATTTTCAAGTAGCGCCAAAAAAGTGAGCGGTACACCTGTACCTGCAAGACTCGTAATACCAATGGGCGTTAAAAAGCAGCGTTGGGACCTCTCAACGCTGCTTTTTAAGACTAACGCAAGACTCGTAATCTAGCAGTTAGTTTTTTATTTTTAAAGGTAACATTAAGTTTTTATTTCATTTTACAGGTACCTTTTTACCTGTAAAGGTAGTTTAGGAGTATTTTAATTTGGGTTAAGTTAGGGGGTGTTAGGTTAGGGGGTTTAGATGTAAGTTTATTACTTTGCATTGTGGGGGATGTGAGTTTAAGGGGTTAATAGTTTATTTAGATAGTTCTGTTGTGTGGGGATGGTGGTTTAGGGGTAATAGTTTATTTACACAGTTTGTGATGTGGGGGAATGGCTGTTTAGGGGTTAAAAAATTATTTAGATAGTTTGCAATGTGGGGGATGGCGGTTTAGGGGTTAATAGTTCTATTTAGTGTTTGCGATGTGGGGGAATGGCAGTTTAGGGATTAATAGTTTATTTATGAGTGTAACTGTACTTTGTGATGTATTTTTGATGTGTTTTCTGCAACTTTTTAGTTTCGGAAAACAGTTAACCACAGCTCTGAGATTGCGGTAAGGATTTCGTTCAACTTGTAATATCAGCGATTGCACAAGCGCAAAATCGTTTGCGCCTCACTTGTAATCTAGCCCTAAACATTTTAGTTAAATAAATAAATACACCAATAAATTAAATATTTTATCAAAATACCAGTGGCAGACGCATGCCCTAATTTACAATTAATAAGAATTGTCGGTTACACCCATTTAGATGAGCCACTAACCATTTCCATTAACAATTAACAAGTTGATCAACCTACCCTCAAAGGAATCCATTACTAGTTGTGAGGCAAAAAACCCCCAATATGAATAATGAAGGGTTTGAACTTTTACATCAGCCTGTTAGTTTAGGGGCAATATCAGTTAGGGAATTTTGGCCATAGGGGGATTGTGATGGGTGACTGTAGCAGTTAAGGGGTTAATAGTAAAGAGGGTTTGGGAAGGAGGTTGTGGTGGTTTACGGATTTAATGGGTGGCTGTGAGGTTTAGGTATTTACTACTGGGGTTTAGGTATACTATAGTGCACTCGAATTAGTACTTAGTATCATTTTAAACTTTGATATAAAAAATTGTATGGTTTAACAGTCCAGTACCATACTCCCTGAAAAGCCTCTGAAATCATATTTACATGTATCATCTTTTCTCTGGTCAGACATTAATGAGCTGTTTTAATGATGAAGCAATCGCAGTATAGCATTTTGCATAGTTAGTTTCTGAAGTCTGTAAGTAAATTACTTATTTTACTATGCATGATCATGCATTGAAAAATGAGCTAAAATTTAGTTTAATATCAGGAGATGTTTACAAAGTAAGAAAATGAGATGAGAATACAAATAATCCTAATGACTTGTATTTATTAGTCCAAAAACAATATTCAATCCATAATGACTGCAAAATGATGCAGCAATTGATAGGACCTGTGTATTGTGTAATGTTATCTACCTTCAGCTGTCTATTTTTTCTCTACAACCAGGTACTGCAGAACATGATGGTAAGTATTTGGTTTGTCTTTATAGCAAACACTGACATAGATCTCCTTGTTATCTGCTGTATTGTAGGTTCCTTCCCAATATCCATCTGCACTTAGAGTTAAAGAGATGGAAGATTTCCCTCTGACAGATACTTCAAGAACTTCAGGAATGAGAAGCTTAAAAGGAACCATACATCGCTCCGGAAGAATTCCATCTAAAGGCTCCACCAACTCATAGTGACCGGCCCAGTTTACATACGCCAAAGGGAACACTGGCCACTTCACAGCAGTATTAGTACAAGTAATAAGATAGTTACATTTAGTATAATATGTATTGTTATCTTTAAGCTTAACATTCACAGAGAGCACATATGTTCCTGAGTGTGGAAGACGGACCTTAAATTTCACAGAATCTTCCTTTTGTTCTTGGAAAATGTGTCTATGTTCCATCTCTGGTGTCATGTGGGTCTCATCTGAGTGCAGAGTAGAAAAGAGAGTTAAACCTTGTACAATGGCAAATCTGATAGTGCAACATCCATCTTCAGTGTGAATAACTGGGTTAACGTGTGACGACTGAAGGAGTCCAGCTTTCTCTGTTTCTGGGTTTGGACCTACTGGATTATGAATCTGAGAAGGCAGGGGTGACCATTTTACATTAGGGTTGGAACACATTATGAGATAATTACATATGTAACCAACAGAATCCTCAAATATTAAGAAAGCATAATATCCAGCTTGAGGAAGACGGATGTTAAACTCAACATTGTTTTTGTTCAATACCTGAATTATGTATCTGCCCATATCCTCTATCTCATCAGATCTCAAACTCCCAGTGATCTTAAGTTCTCTCTGTAGTACAAAGCTGATAGTGCAACATCCATCTTCAGTGTGAATAACTGGGTTAACGTGTGATGGCTGAAGGAGTCCAGCTTTCTCTGTTTCTGGGTTTGGACCTACTGGATTATGAATCTGAGAAGGCAGGGGTGACCATTTTACATTAGGGTTGGAACACATTATGAGATAATTACATATGTAACCAACAGAATCCTCAAATATTAAGAAAGCATAATATCCAGCTTGAGGAAGACGGATGTTAAACTCAACATTGTTTTTGTTCAATACCTGAATTATGTATCTGCCCATATCCTCTATCTCATCAGATCTCAAACTCCCAGTGATCTTAAGTTCTCTCTGTAGTACAAAGCTGATAGTGCAACATCCATCTTCAGTGTGAATAACTGGGTCAGTGTGTGATGGCTGAAGGAGTCCATCTGACAGCCAACTGGGACCAACAGGCTGACTGAGACACCTTGGTATCTTTACACTGGAATCCACCTCTTTGCAAATAATTTTGTATTTCAGAATGTGCTCATACTCTGTTTTATTTTCATCTGTTTTTGCGAATATCTCTAAGGTGTGTTGTCCAGTTGTCTGTGGGTAAACATCAAGTTTCATCATATGCTGAGTTAAAGTAATCAAGCCTGGCGTTTCTGTTTTGTTTAAGTGAAAGATGAATTTTGTGCAGTGACTAGTCGTAATGGTGATAGAAACTTTTCCTTTCACTAGGTAGAGCAAGAGAATGTTCAGAGATTAATATAAAGAAATGGTTATAGTACATATTTACATTTTTAGTATATATTGGCCATTCTAGATAGGCAGTTGCACATTATTAGTGACATTATTCATTTCTATTTTGCTTATGAGTATTTACAGAAAAAAATCTGCCATAATTAAATGACCACAGACAATTTTTTTCTGTTTTCATTTCCTTGTAATATTTTTTACGTATTTGAGCCAAAGTTATTGAACAAATATGCTGTATGATTGAGAAAAGTTGTTTTTACTCATGTTAATGCCAGAGTTCCCACTTAAAAGGGACAGTCTAGTCAAAATTAAACATTTCCAACAACTAGGCATGTCATTTAAAACAACTTTCCAATTTACTTTTACCATCAAATTATCTTTGTTCTCTTGGTACAGCTAGACAGCGCTATTTCATGTGTGCCATATAGGTAGTATTGTGTTCACTCCTGTGGAGTTACCTAGGAGTCAGCACTAATTGGCTAAAATGCATGTCTGTCAAAAGAACTGAAATAAGAGGGAATTCCACAGCTCTGATACAAGGTTATCACAGAGTTAAAGAGTGTATTAGTATAACTGTGTTGGTTACGCAAAACTGGAGAATGGGTAATAAATAAAGGGATTATCTATCTTTAAAAAAAATAAAAATTCTGGAGTAGACTGTCCCTTTAAAGCAACACTTCTATCTTAATTGAATTTCAAATTCAACCTCTATGCACCCCCCACCAAAATATTAGATAATAGTGAAATTACTGCAGATCCTTACCCAGCAGCTATTCATTTAACAACAGATGGTTAAATTTTTAGGGAGAGTTTGTGCCGAATGTTTACGTTCCATTTTCTAGGGAGTAGTAAAACCATTTTCCATATAATTAACCACTAGTCAGCAATGCAAATACACACACAAGCAAACGTTAAAAACATTCTATATAAAAGTCAAACACAGATCATCACTGGAATATTGCAAACAGATACACATACATGGAGACTTTCAAACATTATTTTTTATTTAATCTTCTATAATACACATTTGTAATGACGTATACATTTAGCATAAAATGTATTCAAACTTAATACCAATTTTATATTTGCTGTACTTTTTCTATGTACATTTTAGAAATTTTACTGACATTTTTCTATGCATTTTTTCAGTTAAAGGGACAGCAAAATAAAATTTAAACTTTCATAACTCAGACAGATCTTGTATTTTTTTTTTTTTTTAAATATTTATTTTTAAGTTGGTAATCTTGTTCAGGATACAGAAAAAAAAGAGAATAGGGGCCATTTTATGACACAATATTTACATAGAAACAAAGAACATTTCATACACATCATGAAGATTCGAGTTCCAACCTAAATGATACATTTCTATTTGTCTCATAATCTGATCTTTACGTTATAATCCACAGTTTAAATGAAGAATATAAATGCAATGAAAAAGAAAAAAACTGAAAATTTTGCCTTATACCTTATTACCTTATAATATAATACAACCCGAATCCTAATAATTTGTACTAATAATTCATATAAAAAAAATACATATTTACCCCTAGTTTTTACCAACACTTCTATTTTCTCTTTTTTCCAGTCTTCCCCCCCCCCCGCTCCCCTCTGCCCCTCAGCCACCCACTTCCCTAATTGACTAACCAAGAGCCAACAATTGTGGTAATTTCCCTCTAACGTATTATAACCCAAAACGTACAGGTCATACATATCCATGTTCAACCCTAAATTATGTACCTATAATTATGTCACTGCCTGATATTTATATTATAATCTATAAGATAAATGAGAAGTATGTAATGGATAAACAAGTTACATGAAAATTTAGCTTATAAAATAACCCACCCAAAATCCCAATAGCTTGTTCTAATAATTCACAGATCTTCCTGATTATCCCTGTGTGTTGACCAACTATCTTCTCTTCTCTTCCTTACATCTTCCCTTCTCACCTCTTCCCCCATCTCCTCCTACCTCCATTTCTGGTGAGATCCCTCTTCCCCCAAGGGGAGAGAAGAAAAAAAAAAAGGGATATTGTATTTTTAAACAACTTTTCAATTTATGTTTGTATCAAATTTGCTTCATTCTCTTGGTATCTTTCATTGAAAGTCTACCTAGGTAAGATTAGGAGCAGCAATGCCCTAGAGGAGCTAAGTGCGGATTAATGGATGCACATATATTCCTCTTGTCATTGGATCTCTTGATGTGTCCAGCTAACTCCCAGTAGTGCATTGCTGCTCCTATAACAAAGAATACTAACAGAATGAAGCAAATTTAATAACAGAAGTAAATAAAAAAAAAAGGTTTATACAAATGTATGTTCTGTTTGACTCATGGGTTAATTGTCAGCTTCACAGCTCTAATTTTATACTGATATGGTACATTTGGCAGTAATATTTAGCATTATTTTCATTTATGAAGTTGTGTTATACAAACTATATAGCCATGCTAAGTGTTCCTCAAATTAAATTCCAAATTTTATAGCTCTGTTTCACTTCCAGTACAGTGAATTTAGCAGTGCAACTACTTGCTCATTTATAAAAGTTTGTTATTCATTAGAGATGTGCATTTATTTCATAACTCAAGAACAAATGGACACATTTTCCTTATACATTATCACCTAGATTACAAGTTGTGCGCTAAACCTAATATTTAGCGGTATTGCACTTTCCATAGCGCCGCTATTACAAGTTACAAAAAAACCTTCTTGTGTTGTGCATTATGGTGTGATAAGCTCCATACTTAAACTTAAATCTAAGGACCGTTTATAAGTACTTGAGCTTTTACAACAGTTCCGTATTCTTATGGGGACAAAAGCCAGAGGGTATGCACCTGTTCCACAATCTGTAGATGTCAGGGTGTAAATGGGATGTTACCGTAGTGTTAGCTGCCCACTCGCCCTTTTGCCACTCTTACAGGACTATATGAGGCTTATCCAGCACGGGTATATACAATACGGCTCCAAGTGCTCCCTCTCTTCACCGGCAGGGCTCGGCGTCCTCGTGGATCATTAGCATCCGTCCGTCACCACTCTGGATCATCTGCACACCCAATGTCACTCTGGCACGCCCATGCGCCTTGTCTGGGAAACCTCTCATCCAATGGCTGTCCCCAATCGGCTCACACCTCCCCACAGCCGGAGTCCGTGGTAATGCTAATAAAGCAGGTAGCAAAATAGGAGAAGAGTTCACGGTTTCTTCTAAAATCAATATTTATTCAACACAATTTAAAACGAAGAAGGATGACAACAACTTGCACACAAAAAGGCGGTGTGGCACTAATGGCTTACGCGTTTCGGCAGTGCGCCGTAATCATAGCCTGTAGTAGTCAGTGTCACACCTGTTTAAATATACACACTTACAATCTCATTGGATAAAAAACATAAAACAACTATTGTGATGCAAACATTAACCTATGCAGTACCATTAGCTTGTTAATCCGAAAACAGAAATGTACATAGACAAAAAATGCCCTAAATAGAGATAAGCAGCAAAATATAGTACATGACAGAATGTAGACAGTTATACTAGAGAGACAAAATTTGCTAATACAACCTACAGCAAACAATTATCGTCAGGTGGCTAAATAATACTATTGACAAATTTACATTTATTTAGTGCAGTATTAATCCGCACATGGTAATCATAAATATTGATCAAGCCTAGCTGTCATTGTAAATTGGAAGGTAGATCCTAAGGAATGTATTGTACAATGCGATACCGCATAAGCACTAATATATACTCCTGCCATATAAGATTACTGGCATGAATGCTATGTGCAATAGTAAATATTGGTTCTCCAGATTGAATTAGGAAAATTATTGTCATAATAGAATCCCTAACATGAAAATAATGTAAACATTATTACCTCTGACCATATGCTTAAAAGAAGGGGAGGGAGGGGAGGGGGGGAGGAAAGGTGGGGGGAGGGAAAGGAAGCCATGAAATAACAGCAAGACTAAGGATGAGATGTATTAATAATTCCAAAAATTCATAATGTCATACTTTGAATTAAGTCCATTAGGGAACCTAGTCCCCAATGTGAAGATCCAAAAGGCTTCCCTTAATTCCATAATATGATCTAAAGAGCCACCCCTTTTAGGTTTCACAATTTTTTCAGTTGCCTACTAAGAAAAGGTTGAAAGATTACCATTATGCAGTACTCCAAAATGTTGTACTACTGGAGTGGTAGATCTCGCCAGCTTGAAAGAGGAAAGATGTTCTCTAATCCTCGTATTTACGTCCCTAGAGGTAAGACCAACGTACTGTACTTTTGTCAGGATATTGTTATGCAGTATGCTCCTTTAAGGATTTTGACCAATCAAACGCATACGCCCCTTACAAAACACCTGCACACTTCTCATTCAGTGCTTAGTATTTTGTCTGACTCCTTTGTAGTTACTTCTAACTAAGCTCCTATACTCCGTGATTTATCCCTATCTACTGTGACTAAGAACAACTTTCTACCAGCTTCTTCAGTGTACCGTTCAGTTCCTCACTGGATATTTAATTCCTGCTGCCTTCCTATCACCTCTTACCTGCTCAATACCGGATCGTCTCTCTGTGTCTGTGGCTGAACCAGTTCAACTAACTTCTTCCGCAACTATCCAAAACCTGCTACTGGATAATCCTCCCAAAGTTTGTGAGTTGTGACTTGTACTGAAATTGAAGGTAATTTCTTCTCACCATCTCTCCTCCGCATAGCTAGTCTGCTTCACGGCATTCCGCCGTCTCTCCTTCTCTGACGTCAGACGCCACTGAAGCAAGGCGCAACTTTCACTACAACCGATCTGCGGTTGCAACTCGCTATACCAACAGGAGGACTCGTACTTACCGGCCACTAGGTAACCTTTAATCTTCTTATGTATACCTGATTGAAGAAATTCTTACAGAGTCTCAATTATTATAATTTTGAATTAACATTATTCTGTGAACCTTCCTTAAGAATACGCTCCAGTTATACTGTCAGTCTCCGGACGTACTTTTGCTCACTCACTACAGCATTTCTCTCCATAAGAGATTTGCTTAATTGCCTTGCTGGATACTTTAACTATAAAAACACCTCTCTTAATTAGTTATTACTTCCAAATAGTTTTAACAAAGGAAAGGTGTAACAAAACATATTACAGGATACTTCTGTTATATCCTAAAATATATCAAGTACAGAATTAAAATATAAACATTTAAACTAACTGGATATATATTGCGTTACATAATACTAAGCCATCTTAGATCTGCAAATAGAAAATCAAGTGTTAAGAGAATTACTTAAGGACTCTAAAGAGCAGCACAGCACATCTCCTGAACCACAAGTCTGCTTACCAGAAATATTTACTGGTGATAGAAAACATTACAGACAATTTAAAAATGCCTGTGGTCTTTTGTACAGTTTAAAACCTAAAACATATCCCACTGACCGTGTGAAAGTCTTAACTACTATCTCTTACTTAAAGGCTGAACCTAGAATATGGGCAGATCAGCTCTGTGAATCAAATTCACCTGTATTAAATTCACTTACTGATTTTTTTCATGCAATGGATGAGCTTTATTCTGACATTGATATTCAGTTATCAGCAGAGACAAAGATGAGGCAATTGAAACGGGGAAAGAAACCAGTTGAAGACTATATAAGTGAGTTCAAACTGTATGCGACAGATTCATCCTGGAGTTTAATTTCTCTTAGGAACCAATTTAGACTTGGACTTTCAGACAATCTAAAAGATGAACTTGCTCGCACAGAAATGCCAGAGACTTTAGAGGGGTTAATGAAATTAGCTACACAAATTGATCGCAGGTTGCGTGAAAGGAAGGCTGAGCGACAACACACTGAGGTACAGCAGAAAACACAATACTTCCCTAGATCCTCAGAATCCAGTACTACCACTGACAGAAGCACCTCAATGGAAATTGGCGTGTTGAGAGGACCGCTATCGGCAGAAGAAAGATCACGACGTAGATCGCAGAGGTTATGCATGTATTGTGCCAACCCCAACCATACAGTTAGTGACTGCCCGACTCTCCGCAAGAATAAAAAGAGTAAGTCTACGTATTTGTATAAGTCACACAATTCTGATTTAACCCAAACTTACTGCAATCTGTCTCTTTCACTACAGTGGGACCTTAACAGACTGATGACCAACGCCATAATTGATTCCGGAGCCTTTGGAAACTTTATAGATTCCACTTATGTTGCTAACAATAAAATTCCTGTTGTTAAAAAGAATATGCCTGTTTCTCTCAGAGTTATTGATGGTTCCACACTGGTCACTGGTCCCATCACTCATCACACAGTTCCTCTTTTTACTACAACTCCATCAGGTCATACTGAAATTTTGACATTTGATATAATTCCATCACCTCATTTTCCTGTTGTTTTAGGTCTTCAATGGTTACAGCTGCATAATCCTACTATCAATTGGAAAACTTTAGAACCTTCATTTATTTCATCTTACTGTAAAAATACATGTTTCCCTCACCAAAAAATACTGCATACTTCTACTGATGTATTAAATTTGCCCTCCTACTACAATGATTTCGAAGATGTCTTTAGTAAGGTCGAAGCTGAGACCTTACCACCACACCGCGTCTACGATTGTCCAATTGAATTAATTCCAGGATCGGTTCTACCAGTAGGACACTTGTACCCATTGAGCCAACCCGAACTTACACATCTCAAAGAATATTTACAAGAAAATATCCGTAAGGGTTTTATAAGACCCTCCACCTCTCCAACAGCCGCTGGTATGTTTTTTGTTACTAACAAGGACAAGACGTTAAGACCCATCATAGACTACAGAGAACTAAATAAATGTACAGTGAAAAATCCCTATCCTTTACCTCTCATACCTGAGTTGATAGAAAGACTGACTGATGCTACCATCTTCTCAAAACTTGACCTCCGCGGAGCATACAATTTGATACGGATACGAGAGGGCGACGAATGGCTCACTGCATTCAGGACCCGTTACGGACTTTTTGAATACCTGGTGATGCCATTCGGGCTATGTAATGCCCCTGCCACGTTCCAGCATTTCATTAATGACATCTTCCGTGATTTGCTGGACGTGTGCATGGTGGTCTATCTAGATGATATACTAATATACTCTGCCAATCTAGAAGAGCACATCAAACATGTCAGATGGGTTCTTGCACGTTTAAGAGTACATAAATTGTATGCCAAACCGGAAAAATGCTCTTTCCATAATACTACAATATCTTTTCTGGGATATACCATCTCACCATCAGGTATACAAATGCAGACTGAAAAAGTAGAGGCAGTAAAGGATTGGCCTACTCCCACAAACAGAAAAGAACTACAGAGATTCCTGGGGTTCTCGAATTATTATCGAAAATTTATAAAAGACTTTTCTAAGGTTGTTCGTCCACTCACTCAGCTTACTGGTTCTACTGTTCCGTTTAAGTGGACTTCAACGCATACCAGTGTTTTCCATTTATTAAAGACATTATTCACTACTGCTCCGATTCTCAGGTTTCCCAATGTAAACCTACAATACGTACTAGAGGTTGATTCTTCTGATCATTCCATAGGAGCGGTTCTTTCCCAACAGGATTCACCTACAGCCCCGTTACATCCCATATCATTCTTCTCCAAAACAATGTCTACTGCTGAGATGAACTATGCTATAGGAGACAAGGAGTTGCTTGCTATTCGTAAGTCGCTTGAATTCTGGAGACATCTCTTAGAAGGAGCATCCCATCCGATTTTGATCTACACAGATCATAAAAATTTACAATACTTGCAAAACAACAAAACCCTGTCAAGCAGACAGGTACGTTGGAGTTTGTATTTCTCCAGGTTTGATTTCCAAATAATTTACAGACCGGCTTACAAGAATGGAAAAGCAGATGCCCTTTCACGACAAGTCACACCTCAATGCGAATCTCAAAAACCGGCAAGCATTATACCTATTGAACGGTTCATAGGGTTCACCACCATGTTTCTGAAGGAGGTCCAAAGATATACTGATTTATCACCCCCAAGCATGTATAAAGACCTCATATGCAAAGATGGGTTATATCATTATAAGGATACACTCTACATTCCCGAAGAACTCAGGATTCAATTACTAGAACAAAATCATGATTCACCTATGGCTGGACATCCAGGTGTAAAACGTACTGTAGACTTACTCAGAAGAAAGTACTGGTGGCCAAATATGATGCAAACTGTTCACGATTACATAAACTCTTGTGCTATCTGCCAAATCTCTAAAACAGACAGGAAAGTTCCTTACGGATTGCTTATGCCTTTACCCATTTCTACAAAACCTTGGCAACAAATTGCTCTGGACTTTATTGTTGAACTTCCACCATCCAAGACTTACACAACTATTCTAGTCGTTATCGACACATTTACCAAAATGGCTCATTTCTTACCATTTAATAAATTGCCCACTTCTTCTGAGACAGCCACATTGATATTGGACAATATCGTCAAACTTCATGGAGTACCCAAGACGATAATATCAGACAGAGGATCACAATTCACTTCACACTTCTGGAAAAGTTTATGCACTTCACTTAACATTGACCACCATTATACAACTTCATACCACCCACAAGCTAATGGTCAGGCTGAAAGACTTAATCAATGGTTAGATGAATACCTCCGTTGCTTCTGTTCTTACCAGCAAAATAATTGGTCTTCTTATCTGTCTACAGCGGAGTTTGCATACAATAATTTAACTAACTCTTCGACTAAACTCACTCCATTTTTTGCCAACTATGGTTTCCATCCCAGTTTTGATTCTGTGTCCTCCACTCCCTCTAGTTCACCTATAGTAGACGACTTATGCAATAATATATTGGATAATTTCAGATTCATTAAGGAAAACATAGAAAAGGCACAAAGAACACAAAAATACTACTACGACCTACGACGAAGGAAACCTCCTCCCTACAAAATAGGAGACAGGGTATGGTTGTCAACCAAGAACTTGAGGATCCAAGTCCCATCTAGGAAGTTAACTCAGAAATTCTGTGGTCCTTTCCCTATCCAAAGAATTGTGAATGACAATGCTGTTACCCTTCAATTACCTCCTAATTTAAAAATACACCCGACGTTTCATGTGTCATTGATTAAACCTTATCTTCAAACTAGGAATACTACACCAGTATTACCTCCGGTTATGGACATTCAAGATCCTGATGTTTATGAGGTCCAGACTCTTGTAGATTCCAGATACTGCAGGGGTGTTTTACAATACTTAGTCCGGTGGAAAAACTGTTCTGTGGAAGAGGACAGTTGGGAACCATCATCTAACCTCAACGCTCCTCGGTTGGTGGCTCAGTTTCATCGGAGATTTCCCGATCGTCCGCGACCACAAGCTGTGGGACAGCTTGCCTGAAGAGGGGGTCCTGTCAGGATATTGTTATGCAGTATGCTCCTTTAAGGATTTTGACCAATCAAACACATACGCCCCTTACAAAACACCTGCACACTTCTCATTCAGTGCTTAGTATTTTGTCTGACTCCTTTGTAGTTACTTCTAGCTAAGCTCCTATACTCCGTGATTTATCCCTATCTACTGTGACTAAGAACAACTTTCTACCAGCTTCTTCAGTGTACCGTTCAGTTCCTCACTGGATATTTAATTCCTGCCGCCTTCCTATCACCTCTTACTTGCTCAATACCGGATCGTCTCTCTGTGTCTGTGGCTGAACCAGTTCAACTAACTTCTTCCGCAACTATCCAAAACCTGCTACTGGATAATCCTCCCAAAGTTTGTGAGTTGTGACTTGTACTGAAATTGAAGGTAATTTCTTCTCACCATCTCTCCTCCGCATAGCTAGTCTGCTTCACGGCATTCCGCCGTCTCTCCTTCTCTGACGTCAGACGCCACTGAAGCAAGGCGCAACTTTCACTACAACCGATCTGCGGTTGCAACTCGCTATACCAACAGGAGGACTTGTACTTACCGGACACTAGGTAACCTTTAATCTTCTTATGTATACCTGATTGAAGAAATTCTTACAGAGTCTCAATTATTATAATTCTGAATTAACATTATTCTGTGAACCTTCCTTAAGAATACGCTCCAGTTATACTGTCAGTCTCCGGACGTACTTTTGCTCACTCACTACAGCATTTCTCTCCATAAGAGATTTGCTTAATTGCCTTGCTGGATACTTTAACTATAAAAACACCTCTCTAAATTAGTTATTACTTCCAAATAGTTTTAACAAAGGAAAGGTGTAACAAAACATATTACAGGATACTTCTGTTATATCCTAAAATATATCAAGTACAGAATTAAAATATAAACATTTAAACTAACTGGATATATATTGCGTTACAACTTTACATTGTGAGCATTCCAGTAAATAAATAACATATTTACAGGTACAGTTCATACATGTTTTGATGTGATAGATTTTCCCTGTCACAAAACTGGAAAACATATTCGTACTTTTCATACTACATAGTATTGTGATAATTTTCCCCAAGCATAATGGAAGAAATGGCACAACCACCATTAGATACAACTATACAGATATACTGTTCACTTATGACCTACACAGCAAGAAATGCAGGTACAATAGACTGTGACATCATTTTTTCTGAGGACAAGAGTGTTTTGACATTGAGCACCCTATTTGAAAATATGGATAACTTATTTGTTAAAGAATTCAAACTACAATGGGACATTTGGACATTTGAGAAATACAAATCATTAAGAATGGTCCCCAGGGGTCTACGCATTTATACATTTCCGACCTTTGATGTAGATTGCAATGACAAAGACTTTGTGGAACTCTGGAATGATGTGTTGATGGAATGTTCACTTCATCTTATGTTACTTTTAATTCAATTTAAGACCAAGCAATTAGATTCAGTTAAGAGGGAAATATCAGAATTAAAAGCAGAATTAAATAAACGTAGCACAGCAACTGAGTTTGCCAAGTTTGAATATGCCAACAAATGCTATTCAGGAGTCTATTCCAAATACTAGTGTAACAAACACATGCACCCTTCCTCCCAGTAATGCATTAGTTCTTAATAACACAGAGCAATTAGCAGTCAGACCGAAATATTCTGCTTATCACATAATGAATAATACAACTACCCATATTAATTACACAGGTAATCAGAGCCTGATGGATCAGGGTTTTCCCCAGGAACGGATAGATCACAAGGGAGGGGGGGCAGTGACCAACCAGGGAGGTATCAGCAAGCCGCAGGGTCAGCCAAGGTACCAATTAAGAACAGTGAAGCCATTCTCAAAGTACAAATAAATGAAGTATATGACAATGTCATTAATCTTTCCTCTGTGAGTTTAACTGAGGAACAGTTAAAAGTTCTCAGTCTAGGGCTTAATTTTTCCTCGTCTAATCACTTTGATATTTTCAGGACACTATTAGAATTAAATAGATTCGTGAGGAATCTGACGTTGAAAAAATTCTATTCGGATCCCACCATTTATTCAGAACAAGTGCAGAATACCCCCACCCAATCCTATCAGAACCTAGTAATTTTGTACATTCTTGTGATGTTGTCGCGTTACAACAATTACAGATTGAATCTAAGGAAGGGGAGGAGGGATATTGTGGTAAGGGCCCTGCATTGAAAAATAAATCCACCTTCTACCCTATTCAGGTGCGTGGCAATATCATTGAAACTTTCTATAACAGAGTAGAAAAGGACCTAGTTGCACTTAAGGATAGACATGCTCCTTACAAACAAAATCTAAGTTTAAAAGAGAAGACAGCTATCAGAGAACTTAAGGATAATCAGTCCATAACAATATGGAAAGCTGACAAGGGAGGTATGACTGTAGTCATGAATCGTGATTATTATGTCACTGAGGCCCTTAGGCAATTAACTAACGAGAATGATTACTGTGTCCTGAGAGGAGATCCCACCTCCATTTTTGCCTCTGAATTAAGAGATATCTTGGATGATGGAGTGGAACAGGGGTTCCTAGATGCAGCCACTGAATCTTATTTGCTACCAGATAATCCTAGGATTCCCCTGTTCCATTTCTTCCCCAAGGTACACAAGTCATTGGTGAATGTGAAGGGACTCCCCATAGTGAGTGGGGTAGAATCCTTACTCTGCAATCTATCAGAATGGATAGACTGCATCCTACAGCCACTGGTGATTTCATTGCCCTCTTATTTGAGGGACACAAAGCATGTGTTACAACTTACTAGAGAGGCTGAATGGACAATGGAATCGAAGTGGCTCACTGTGGATGCAGTCTCTCTATATTCGTGTATACCCCATGACAAGGGCTTGGAGGCAGTCTCTTTCTTTTTGGAGAATTTTTCTGAGTTTATGGAAAACTTTAAAGTATATATTGTCAAAGTTGTTGGTTTCCAAAATTTGCCCCCTTGTATGCAAATTTATTTCTTGGATACTGGGAGTTCTTCCACATTTTTGGAGATAGGAATCCTTTTCATCGATATGTGTCTCTTTACAAGAGATACATAGACGACCTGCTGTTTATATGGACAGGTTCAGAATCAGAAGCTGAAGACTTTTGCTTGTATCTGAATGACAATTTAATGAATCTCCAATTTACTTTTGAATTTGAAACAGACTCGATTAATTATTTAGATCTGACCTTGATAGGACAGGTAGATGGCAAAGTGAAAACCAAGGCATATAGGAAGTCGATATCTGGAAACTCCATATTACATGGCATGAGTTGCCATCCTAGACATCTCCCCCAGGCTATTGCCAAGGGTGAACTGATAAGATTAAAACGAAACTGTTCAGACCAGAGTGATTACATTGAGCGCACTACTGATTTAGAGAGTAGGCTCAAACAAAGAAAATATCCCGACAAAGCTATTCAGAAGGCTAAATTATCTGTACAGACTAAATCAAGAGAGAGTCTATTGGAAAATAGTATATCTAGAGGCACAAAGAAAAACTGTTTTGAAGGAGTAACCTTTGTGACTACACATAGCAATTAGTATACTCAGATATGCTCTATCATTCGCAGGCATTTCCAATTCCTCAAAGCAGATGACAAATTGGTGGAGACTGTGAAAAAGGGACTTAGATGTTCCTATAAGAAAGGCCCAACACTGGGATCAATTTTATCCCCCACCTTGTTGCCTGCTCAAGAAAAAGTCACCAGTTCTTGGCTTAGACATCAGGGCATGTATAAATGTGGTCATGCCAGATGCAAGCCATGTGAGTATGTAAAAAGTATGAATATCTTTTCCAGTTTTGTGACAGGGAAAATCTATCACATCAAAACATGTATGAACTGTACCTGTAAATATGTTATTTATTTACTAGAATGCTCACAATGTAAAGTACAGTACGTTGGTCTTACCTCTAGGGACGTAAATACAAGGATTAGAGAACATCTTTCCTCTTTCAAGCTGGCGAGATCTACCACTCCAGTAGTACAACATTTTGGAGTACTGCATAATGGTAATCTTTCAACCTTTTCTTAGCAGGCAATTGAAAAAATTGTGAAACCTAAAAGGGGTGGCTCTTTAGATCATATTATGGAATTAAGGGAAGCCTTTTGGATCTTCACATTGGGGACTAGTATCCCTAATGGACTTAATTCAAAGTACGACATTATGAATTTTTGGAATTATTAATACATCTCATCCTTAGTCTTGCTGTTATTTCATGGCTTCCTTTCCCTTCCCCCCCCTTTCCCCCCCCTCCCCCCCCTTTCCTCCCCCCTTTCCTCCCCCCCCTTCCCCCTTTACCCCCAACCCCCCCCCCCCTCCCTCCCCTTCTTTTAAGCATATGGTCAGAGGTAATAATGTTTACATTATTTTCATGTTAGGGATTCTATTATGACAATAATTTTCCTAATTCAATCTGGAGAACTAATATTTACTATTGCACATAGCATTCATGCCAGTAATCTTATATGGCAGGAGTATATATTAGTGCTTATGCGATATCGCACTGTACAATACATTCCTTAGGATCTACCTTCCAATTTACAATGACAGCTAGGCTTGATCAATATTTATGATTAACATGTGCGTATTAATACTGCACTAAATAAATGCAAATTTGTCAATAGTATTATTTAGCCACCTGACGATAAATGTTTGCTTTAGGTTGTATTAGCAAATTTTTTCTCTCTAGTATAGCTGTCTACATTCTGTCATGTACTATATTTTACTGCTTATCTCTGTTTAGGGCATTTTTTGTCTATGTACATTTCTGTATTCGGATTAACAAGCTAATGGTACTGCATAGGTTGATGTTTGCATCACAATAGGTGGGTGTTGTTTTATGTTTTTTATCCAATGAGATTGTAAGTGTGTATATTTAAACAGGTGTGACACTGACTACTACAGGCTATGATTATGGTGCACTGCCGAAACGCGTA